>NW_027596346.1:0-230080 GCF_964194155.1 Cetorhinus maximus
AACCCCCAACCTCTCTCACTGAGATAGGCAGCCCCCAACCTCTCTCACTGAGATGGACGTACCCAACCTCTCTCACTGAGATGGACAGCCCCCAACCTCTCTCACTGAGATGGACAGCCCAAAACTCGCTCACTGAGATGGACAGCCCCCAACCTCTCTCACTGAGAGGCACGGCCCCCAAACTCTCTCACTGAGGGTGACAGCCCCCAAATCTCACTGAGATAGACAGCCTCAAACGCTCTCACTGAGATAGATAGCCCCAAACTCGCTCACTGAGATAGACAGCCCCAACCTCACTCACTGAGGTAGAGAGCCCCAAACTCTCTCATCGAGAGGGACAGCGCCAACCTCTCTCACTGAGATAGACAGCCCCAACCTCTCTCACTGAGATAGACAGCCCCAAACTCTCTCACTGAGATGGACAGCCCCAAACTCTCTCACTGAGATCGACAGCCCGCAAATCTCACAGAGAGGGGCAGCCCCCAAATCTCACTGAGATAGACAGCCCCAACCTCTCTCACTGAGAGGGACGGCCCCCAACCTCCGTCACTGAGATAGACAGCCAAGAACTTCTCTCACTGAGTAGGACGGCCCTCAACCTCTCTCACTGAGATAGACAGCCCCCAACCTCTCTCACTGAGATGGACAGCCCCCAAACTCTCTCACTGAGATGGATAGCCCCAAACTCTCTAACTGCGGTGGACAGCCCCCAACCTCTCTCATTGAGCGGAACAGCCCCAAACTCTCTCACTGAGATAGACAGCCCCCAACCTCTCTCACTGAGAGAGAGGGCCCCCAACCTCTCTCACTGAGATGGACGGCCCCCAACCTCTCTCACTGAGATGGACTGCCCCTAACCTCTCTCACTAAGATAGACAGCCCCAACCTCTCTCTCTGAGATGGACGTACCCAACCTCTCTCACTGAGATGGACAGCCCCCAACCTCTCTCACTGAGATGGGCAGCCCCAAATTCGCTCACTGAGATGGACAGCCCCCAACCACTCTCACTGAGAGGGACGGCCCCCAGACTCTCTCATTGAGAGTGACAGCCCCCAAATCTCACTGAGATAGACTGCACCAAACTCTCTCACTGAGATAGATAGCCCCAAACTCGCTCACAGAGATAGATAGCCCCAACCTCACTCACTGAGATAGACAGACCCAAACTCTCTCATCGAGAGGGACAGCCCCTACCTCTCTCACTGAGATAGACAGCCCCAACCTCTCTCACTGAGATAGACAGCCCCAAACTCTCTCACTGAGATGGACAGCCCCAACCTCTCTCACTGAGAGGGACGGGCCCAACCTCCGTCACTGAGATAGACAGCCCCCAACCTCTCTCACTGAGATGGACGGCCCTCAACCTCTCTCACTGAGATAGACCGCCCCCCAACCTCTCTGACTGAGATAGACAGCCCCCAACCTCTCTCACTGAGATGGACAGCCCCCAAACTCTCTCACTGAGATGGACAGACCCAAACTCTCTCACTGCGATGGACAGTACCGAACCTCGCTCACTGAGTTGGACAGCCCCCAACCTCTGTCACTGAGATAGACAGACCCAACCTCACTCACTGAGATGGAGAGCACCAAACTCTCTCACTGAGAGGGACAGCCCCCAACCTCTCTCACTGAGATAGACGGCCCCAAACTCTCTCACTGAGGTGGACAGCCCAACCTCTCTCACTGAGAGGGACGGCCCACACCTCTCTCACTGAGAGGCACAGCCCCCAACCTCTCTCACTGAGATGGACGTCCCCCAACATCTCTCACTGAGAGGGACAGCCCCAAACTCTCTCACTGAGATAGACAGCCCCCAATCTCTCTCACTGAGATGGACAGCCCCAACCTCTCTCACTGAGATGAACGGCCCCCCAGACTCTCTCACTGAGAGGCACAGCCCCCAACCTCTCTCACTGAGATGGACGGCCCCCAACCTCTCTCACTGAGATGGACGTCCCCCAACCTCTCTCACTGAGATGGACGGCCCCCAACCTCTCTCACTGAGAGGGTCAGCCCCAAACTCTCTCACTGAGATAGACAGCCCCCAACCTCTATCACTGAGAGGGAAGGCCCCCAACCTCTCTCACTGAGATGGATGGCCCCCTACCTCTCTCACTGAGATGGACGGCGCCCAAACTCTCACTGAGATAGACAGCCCCCAACTCTCTCACCGAGATAGACAGCCCCACCATCTCTCACTGAAATGGACAGCCTCCAACCTCTCTCACTGAGATGGACAGCTCCCAACCTCTCTCACTGAGATAGACAGCACCCAACCTCTTTCCGTCAGATAGACAGCCCCAAACTCTCACTGAGATGGACGGTCCCCAACCTCTCTACTGAGATAGACAGCCCCTAACCTCTCTCACTGAGATAGACAGCCCCAGACTCTCTCACTGAGATGGACAGCCCCCAACCTCTCTCACTGAGATGGACAGCCCCTAACCTCTCTCACTGAGATGGACAGCCCCCAACCTCACTCACTGAGATAGACAGCCCCAAACTCTCTCACTGAGAGGGACAGCCCCAACATCTCTCACTGAGATGGACAGCCCCCAACCTCTCTCACTGAGATGGACAGCCCCAACCTCTGTAACTGAGATAGACAGCCCCAACCTCACTCACTGAGATGGACAGCCCCAAACTCTCTCACTGAGAGGGACAGCCCCCAACCTCTCTCACTGAGATGGACGGCCCCAACCTCTCTCACTGAGAGGGACAGCCCCAAACTCTCTCACTGAGATAGACAACCCCCAACCTCTCTCACTGAGATGGACAGCCCCAACCTCTCTCACTGAGAGGGACAGCCCCAAACTCACTCACTGAGATAGACAGTCCCCAACCGCACTCACTGAGAGGGACGGCCCCCAACGTCTCTCACTGAGATGGACGGCCCCCAACCTCTCTCACTGAGATGGACGGCCCCCAACCTCTCACTGAGATAGACAGCCCCAACCTCTCTCACTGAGATGGACCGCCCCACCGTCTCTCACTGAAATGGACAGCCCCAACCTCTCTCACTGAGATGGACAGCTCCCAACCTCTCTCACTGAGATAGACAGCCCCAAACTCTCTCACTGAGATGGATGGACTCCAAACTCTCTGACTGAGATGGACGGCCCCCAACCTCTGTCACTGAGATGGACAGCCCCAACCTCTCTCACTGAGGTAGACAGCCCCAACCTCACTCACTGAGATGGACGGTCCACAACCTCTCTCACTGAGATGGACAGTCCCCAACCTCTCTCACTGAGATAGATGGCCCCAAACTCTCTCACTGAGCTGGACAGCCGCAAATTCTCTCACTGAGATAGACAGCCCCAACACTCACTCAGAGGGACAGCCCCCAAATCTCACTGAGATAGACATCCCCAACCTCTCTCACTGAGATGGCGAGCCTCAACCTCCCTCACTGGGATCGACAGCCCCAACCTCTCTCACTGATATGGACAGCCCCCAACCGCTCTCACTGAGATGGACAGCCCCCAACCTCACTCACTGAGATGGACGGCCCACAACCTCTCTCACTGAGATGGACAGTCCCCAACCTCTCTCACTGAGAGGGACGGCCCACAACCTCTCTCACTGAGAGTGTCGCCCCCCAACCTCTCTCACTGAGAGGGCCAGCCCCAAACTCTCTCACTGAGATAGACAGCCCCCAACCTCTCTCACTGAGATGGACAGCCCCAACCTCTCTCACTGAGATGTACAGCCCCAACCTCACTCACTGAGAGGGACGGCTCCCAACCTCTGTCACTGAGATAGACAGCCCCCAACCTCTCTCACATAGATAGAAAGCCCCCAACCTCTCTCACTGAGATGGACGGCCCAAAACTCTCACGGAGAAGGACAGCCCCCAAATCTCACTGAGATAGACAGCCCCAACATCTCTCACTGAGATGGACAGCCCCAAACTCTCTCAATCAGTGGGACAGACCCCACCCTGTGTCACTGAGATGGACAGCCCCCAACCTCTCTCACTGAGATAGACAGCCCCCAACCTCTCACTGAGATGGGCAGCCCCCAACCTCTCTCAATGAGATGGACGGCCCCTAACCTCTCTCACTGAGATAGACAGACCCCAACCTCACACTGAGAAAGACAGCCCCAACCTCTCTCACTGAGATAGACAGCCCCAACCTCTCTCACTGAGATGGATGTACCCAACCTCTCTCACTGAGATGGACAGCCCCCAACCTCTCTCACTGAGATGGACAGCCCAAAACTCACTCACTGAGATGGACAGCCCCCAACCTCTCTCACTGAGAGGCACGGCCCCCAAACTCTCTCACTGAGAGTGACAGCCCCCAAATCTCACTGAGATAGACAGCCCCAACCTCACTCACTGAGGTAGAGAGCCCCAAACTCTCTCATCGAGAGGGACAGCGCCAACCTCTCTCACTGAGATAGACAGCCCCAACCTCTCTCACTGAGATAGACAGCCCAAACTCTCTCACTGAGATGGACAGCCCCAAACTCTCTCACTGAGATAGACAGCCCGCAACTCTCACAGAGAGGGGCAGCCCCCAAATCTCACTGAGATAGACAGCCCCAACCTCTCTCACTGAGAGGGACGGCCCCCAACCTCCGTCACTGAGATAGACAGCCAAGAACTTCTCTCACTGAGTAGGACGGCCCTCAACCTCTCTCACTGAGATAGACAGCCCCCAACCTCTCTCACTGAGATGGACAGCCCCCAAACTCTCTCACTGAGATGGATAGCCCCAAACTCTCTAACTGCGGTGGACAGCCCCCAACCTCTCTCATTGAGCGGAACAGCCCCAAACTCTCTCACTGAGATAGACAGCCCCCAACCTCTCTCACTGAGAGAGAGGGCCCCCAACCTCTCTCACTGAGATGGACGGCCCCCAACCTCTCTCACTGAGATGGACTGCCCCTAACCTCTCTCACTAAGATAGACAGCCCCAACCTCTCTCTCTGAGATGGACGTACCCAACCTCTCTCACTGAGATGGACAGCCCCCAACCTCTCTCACTGAGATGGGCAGCCCCAAATTCGCTCACTGAGATGGACAGCCCCCAACCACTCTCACTGAGAGGGACGGCCCCCAGACTCTCTCATTGAGAGTGACAGCCCCCAAATCTCACTGAGATAGACTGCACCAAACTCTCTCACTGAGATAGATAGCCCCAAACTCGCTCACAGAGATAGATAGCCCCAACCTCACTCACTGAGATAGACAGACCCAAACTCTCTCATCGAGAGGGACAGCCCCTACCTCTCTCACTGAGATAGACAGCCCCAACCTCTCTCACTGAGATAGACAGCCCCAAACTCTCTCACTGAGATGGACAGCCCCAACCTCTCTCACTGAGAGGGACGGGCCCAACCTCCGTCACTGAGATAGACAGCCCCCAACCTCTCTCACTGAGATGGACGGCCCTCAACCTCTCTCACTGAGATAGACCGCCCCCAACCTCTCTGACTGAGATAGACAGCCCCCAACCTCTCTCACTGAGATGGACAGCCCCCAAACTCTCTCACTGAGATGGACAGACCCAAACTCTCTCACTGCGATGGACAGTACCGAACCTCGCTCACTGAGTTGGACAGCCCCCAACCTCTGTCACTGAGATAGACAGACCCAACCTCACTCACTGAGATGGAGAGCACCAAACTCTCTCACTGAGAGGGACAGCCCCCAACCTCTCTCACTGAGATAGACGGCCCCAAACTCTCTCACTGAGGTGGACAGCCCCAACCTCTCTCACTGAGAGGGACGGCCCACAACCTCTCTCACTGAGAGGCACAGCCCCCAACCTCTCTCACTGAGATGGACGTCCCCCAACATCTCTCACTGAGAGGGACAGCCCCAAACTCTCTCACTGAGATAGACAGCCCCCAATCTCTCTCACTGAGATGGACAGCCCCAACCTCTCTCACTGAGATGAACGGCCCCCCAGACTCTCTCACTGAGAGGCACAGCCCCCAACCTCTCTCACTGAGATGGACGGCCCCCAACCTCTCTCACTGAGATGGACGTCCCCCAACCTCTCTCACTGAGATGGACGGCCCCCAACCTCTCTCACTGAGAGGGTCAGCCCCAAACTCTCTCACTGAGATAGACAGCCCCCAACCTCTATCACTGAGAGGGAAGGCCCCCAACCTCTCTCACTGAGATGGATGGCCCCCTACCTCTCTCACTGAGATGGACGGCGCCCAAACTCTCACTGAGATAGACAGCCCCCAAACTCTCTCACCGAGATAGACAGCCCCACCATCTCTCACTGAAATGGACAGCCTCCAACCTCTCTCACTGAGATGGACAGCTCCCAACCTCTCTCACTGAGATAGACAGCACCCAACCTCTTTCCGTCAGATAGACAGCCCCAAACTCTCACTGAGATGGACGGTCCCCAACCTCTCTCACTGAGATAGACAGCCCCTAACCTCTCTCACTGAGATAGACAGCCCCAGACTCTCTCACTGAGATGGACAGCCCCCAACCTCTCTCACTGAGATGGACAGCCCCTAACCTCTCTCACTGAGATGGACAGCCCCCAACCTCACTCACTGAGATAGACAGCCCCAAACTCTCTCACTGAGAGGGACAGCCCCAACATCTCTCACTGAGATGGACAGCCCCCAACCTCTCTCACTGAGATGGACAGCCCCAACCTCTGTAACTGAGATAGACAGCCCCAACCTCACTCACTGAGATGGACAGCCCCAAACTCTCTCACTGAGAGGGACAGCCCCCAACCTCTCTCACTGAGATGGACGGCCCCCAACCTCTCTCACTGAGAGGGACAGCCCCAAACTCTCTCACTGAGATAGACAACCCCCAACCTCTCTCACTGAGATGGACAGCCCCAACCTCTCTCACTGAGAGGGACAGCCCCAAACTCACTCACTGAGATAGACAGTCCCCAACCGCACTCACTGAGAGGGACGGCCCCCAACGTCTCTCACTGAGATGGACGGCCCCCAACCTCTCTCACTGAGATGGACGGCCCCCAACCTCTCACTGAGATAGACAGCCCCAACCTCTCTCACTGAGATGGACCGCCCCACCGTCTCTCACTGAAATGGACAGCCCCCAACCTCTCTCACTGAGATGGACAGCTCCCAACCTCTCTCACTGAGATAGACAGCCCCAAACTCTCTCACTGAGATGGATGGACTCCAAACTCTCTGACTGAGATGGACGGCCCCCAACCTCTGTCACTGAGATGGACAGCCCCAACCTCTCTCACTGAGGTAGACAGCCCCAACCTCACTCACTGAGATGGACGGTCCACAACCTCTCTCACTGAGATGGACAGTCCCCAACCTCTCTCACTGAGATAGATGGCCCCAAACTCTCTCACTGAGCTGGACAGCCGCAAATTCTCTCACTGAGATAGACAGCCCCCAACACTCACTCAGAGGGACAGCCCCCAAATCTCACTGAGATAGACATCCCCAACCTCTCTCACTGAGATGGCGAGCCTCAACCTCCCTCACTGGGATCGACAGCCCCAACCTCTCTCACTGATATGGACAGCCCCCAACCGCTCTCACTGAGATGGACAGCCCCCAACCTCACTCACTGAGATGGACGGCCCACAACCTCTCTCACTGAGATGGACAGTCCCCAACCTCTCTCACTGAGAGGGACGGCCCCCAACCTCTCTCACTGAGAGTGTCGCCCCCCAACCTCTCTCACTGAGAGGGCCAGCCCCAAACTCTCTCACTGAGATAGACAGCCCCCAACCTCTATCACTGAGAGGGAAGGCCCCCAACCTCTCTCACTGAGATGGATGGCCCCCTACCTCTCTCACTGAGATGGACGGCGCCCAAACTCTCACTGAGATAGACAGCCCCCAAACTCTCTCACCGAGATAGACAGCCCCACCATCTCTCACTGAAATGGACAGCCTCCAACCTCTCTCACTGAGATGGACAGCTCCCAACCTCTCTCACTGAGATAGACAGCACCCAACCTCTTTCCGTCAGATAGACAGCCCCAAACTCTCACTGAGATGGACGGTCCCCAACCTCTCTCACTGAGAGGGACGGCTCCCAACCTCTGTCACTGAGATAGACAGCCCCCAACCTCTCTCACATAGATAGAAAGCCCCCAACCTCTCTCACTGAGATGGACGGCCCAAAACTCTCACGGAGAAGGACAGCCCCCAAATCTCACTGAGATAGACAGCCCCAACATCTCTCACTGAGATGGACAGCCCCAAACTCTCTCAATCAGTGGGACAGACCCCACCCTGTGTCACTGAGATGGACAGCCCCCAACCTCTCTCACTGAGATAGACAGCCCCCAACCTCTCACTGAGATGGGCAGCCCCCAACCTCTCTCAATGAGATGGACGGCCCCTAACCTCTCTCACTGAGATAGACAGACCCCAACCTCACACTGAGAAAGACAGCCCCCAACCTCTCTCACTGAGATAGACAGCCCCAACCTCTCTCACTGAGATGGATGTACCCAACCTCTCTCACTGAGATGGACAGCCCCCAACCTCTCTCACTGAGATGGACAGCCCAAAACTCACTCACTGAGATGGACAGCCCCCAACCTCTCTCACTGAGAGGCACGGCCCCCAAACTCTCTCACTGAGAGTGACAGCCCCCAAATCTCACTGAGATAGACAGCCCCAACCTCACTCACTGAGGTAGAGAGCCCCAAACTCTCTCATCGAGAGGGACAGCGCCAACCTCTCTCACTGAGATAGACAGCCCCAACCTCTCTCACTGAGATAGACAGCCCCAAACTCTCTCACTGAGATGGACAGCCCCAAACTCTCTCACTGAGATAGACAGCCCGCAACTCTCACAGAGAGGGGCAGCCCCCAAATCTCACTGAGATAGACAGCCCCAACCTCTCTCACTGAGAGGGACGGCCCCCAACCTCCGTCACTGAGATAGACAGCCAAGAACTTCTCTCACTGAGTAGGACGGCCCTCAACCTCTCTCACTGAGATAGACAGCCCCCAACCTCTCTCACTGAGATGGACAGCCCCCAAACTCTCTCACTGAGATGGATAGCCCCAAACTCTCTAACTGCGGTGGACAGCCCCCAACCTCTCTCATTGAGCGGAACAGCCCCAAACTCTCTCACTGAGATAGACAGCCCCCAACCTCTCTCACTGAGAGAGAGGGCCCCCAACCTCTCTCACTGAGATGGACGGCCCCCAACCTCTCTCACTGAGATGGACTGCCCCTAACCTCTCTCACTAAGATAGACAGCCCCAACCTCTCTCTCTGAGATGGACGTACCCAACCTCTCTCACTGAGATGGACAGCCCCCAACCTCTCTCACTGAGATGGGCAGCCCCAAATTCGCTCACTGAGATGGACAGCCCCCAACCACTCTCACTGAGAGGGACGGCCCCCAGACTCTCTCATTGAGAGTGACAGCCCCCAAATCTCACTGAGATAGACTGCACCAAACTCTCTCACTGAGATAGATAGCCCCAAACTCGCTCACAGAGATAGATAGCCCCAACCTCACTCACTGAGATAGACAGACCCAAACTCTCTCATCGAGAGGGACAGCCCCTACCTCTCTCACTGAGATAGACAGCCCCAACCTCTCTCACTGAGATAGACAGCCCCAAACTCTCTCACTGAGATGGACAGCCCCAACCTCTCTCACTGAGAGGGACGGGCCCAACCTCCGTCACTGAGATAGACAGCCCCCAACCTCTCTCACTGAGATGGACGGCCCTCAACCTCTCTCACTGAGATAGACCGCCCCCAACCTCTCTGACTGAGATAGACAGCCCCCAACCTCTCTCACTGAGATGGACAGCCCCCAAACTCTCTCACTGAGATGGACAGACCCAAACTCTCTCACTGCGATGGACAGTACCGAACCTCGCTCACTGAGTTGGACAGCCCCCAACCTCTGTCACTGAGATAGACAGACCCAACCTCACTCACTGAGATGGAGAGCACCAAACTCTCTCACTGAGAGGGACAGCCCCCAACCTCTCTCACTGAGATAGACGGCCCCAAACTCTCTCACTGAGGTGGACAGCCCCAACCTCTCTCACTGAGAGGGACGGCCCACAACCTCTCTCACTGAGAGGCACAGCCCCCAACCTCTCTCACTGAGATGGACGTCCCCCAACATCTCTCACTGAGAGGGACAGCCCCAAACTCTCTCACTGAGATAGACAGCCCCCAATCTCTCTCACTGAGATGGACAGCCCCAACCTCTCTCACTGAGATGAACGGCCCCCCAGACTCTCTCACTGAGAGGCACAGCCCCCAACCTCTCTCACTGAGATGGACGGCCCCCAACCTCTCTCACTGAGATGGACGTCCCCCAACCTCTCTCACTGAGATGGACGGCCCCCAACCTCTCTCACTGAGAGGGTCAGCCCCAAACTCTCTCACTGAGATAGACAGCCCCCAACCTCTATCACTGAGAGGGAAGGCCCCCAACCTCTCTCACTGAGATGGATGGCCCCCTACCTCTCTCACTGAGATGGACGGCGCCCAAACTCTCACTGAGATAGACAGCCCCCAAACTCTCTCACCGAGATAGACAGCCCCACCATCTCTCACTGAAATGGACAGCCTCCAACCTCTCTCACTGAGATGGACAGCTCCCAACCTCTCTCACTGAGATAGACAGCATCCAACCTCTTTCCGTCAGATAGACAGCCCCAAACTCTCACTGAGATGGACGGTCCCCAACCTCTCTCACTGAGATAGACAGCCCCTAACCTCTCTCACTGAGATAGACAGCCCCAGACTCTCTCACTGAGATGGACAGCCCCCAACCTCTCTCACTGAGATGGACAGCCCCTAACCTCTCTCACTGAGATGGACAGCCCCCAACCTCACTCACTGAGATAGACAGCCCCAAACTCTCTCACTGAGAGGGACAGCCCCAACATCTCTCACTGAGATGGACAGCCCCCAACCTCTCTCACTGAGATGGACAGCCCCAACCTCTGTAACTGAGATAGACAGCCCCAACCTCACTCACTGAGATGGACAGCCCCAAACTCTCTCACTGAGAGGGACAGCCCCCAACCTCTCTCACTGAGATGGACGGCCCCCAACCTCTCTCACTGAGAGGGACAGCCCCAAACTCTCTCACTGAGATAGACAACCCCCAACCTCTCTCACTGAGATGGACAGCCCCAACCTCTCTCACTGAGAGGGACAGCCCCAAACTCACTCACTGAGATAGACAGTCCCCAACCGCACTCACTGAGAGGGACGGCCCCCAACGTCTCTCACTGAGATGGACGGCCCCCAACCTCTCTCACTGAGATGGACGGCCCCCAACCTCTCACTGAGATAGACAGCCCCAACCTCTCTCACTGAGATGGACCGCCCCACCGTCTCTCACTGAAATGGACAGCCCCCAACCTCTCTCACTGAGATGGACAGCTCCCAACCTCTCTCACTGAGATAGACAGCCCCAAACTCTCTCACTGAGATGGATGGACTCCAAACTCTCTGACTGAGATGGACGGCCCCCAACCTCTGTCACTGAGATGGACAGCCCCAACCTCTCTCACTGAGGTAGACAGCCCCAACCTCACTCACTGAGATGGACGGTCCACAACCTCTCTCACTGAGATGGACAGTCCCCAACCTCTCTCACTGAGATAGATGGCCCCAAACTCTCTCACTGAGCTGGACAGCCGCAAATTCTCTCACTGAGATAGACAGCCCCCAACACTCACTCAGAGGGACAGCCCCCAAATCTCACTGAGATAGACATCCCCAACCTCTCTCACTGAGATGGCGAGCCTCAACCTCCCTCACTGGGATCGACAGCCCCAACCTCTCTCACTGATATGGACAGCCCCCAACCGCTCTCACTGAGATGGACAGCCCCCAACCTCACTCACTGAGATGGACGGCCCACAACCTCTCTCACTGAGATGGACAGTCCCCAACCTCTCTCACTGAGAGGGACGGCCCCCAACCTCTCTCACTGAGAGTGTCGCCCCCCAACCTCTCTCACTGAGAGGGCCAGCCCCAAACTCTCTCACTGAGATAGACAGCCCCCAACCTCTATCACTGAGAGGGAAGGCCCCCAACCTCTCTCACTGAGATGGATGGCCCCCTACCTCTCTCACTGAGATGGACGGCGCCCAAACTCTCACTGAGATAGACAGCCCCCAAACTCTCTCACCGAGATAGACAGCCCCACCATCTCTCACTGAAATGGACAGCCTCCAACCTCTCTCACTGAGATGGACAGCTCCCAACCTCTCTCACTGAGATAGACAGCACCCAACCTCTTTCCGTCAGATAGACAGCCCCAAACTCTCACTGAGATGGACGGTCCCCAACCTCTCTCACTGAGAGGGACGGCTCCCAACCTCTGTCACTGAGATAGACAGCCCCCAACCTCTCTCACATAGATAGAAAGCCCCCAACCTCTCTCACTGAGATGGACGGCCCAAAACTCTCACGGAGAAGGACAGCCCCCAAATCTCACTGAGATAGACAGCCCCAACATCTCTCACTGAGATGGACAGCCCCAAACTCTCTCAATCAGTGGGACAGACCCCACCCTGTGTCACTGAGATGGACAGCCCCCAACCTCTCTCACTGAGATAGACAGCCCCAAACTCTCTCACTGAGATGGACAGCCCCAACCTCTCTCACTGAGAGGGACGGGCCCAACCTCCGTCACTGAGATAGACAGCCCCCAACCTCTCTCACTGAGATGGACGGCCCTCAACCTCTCTCACTGAGATAGACCGCCCCCAACCTCTCTGACTGAGATAGACAGCCCCCAACCTCTCTCACTGAGATGGACAGCCCCCAAACTCTCTCACTGAGATGGACAGACCCAAACTCTCTCACTGCGATGGACAGTACCGAACCTCGCTCACTGAGTTGGACAGCCCCCAACCTCTGTCACTGAGATAGACAGACCCAACCTCACTCACTGAGATGGAGAGCACCAAACTCTCTCACTGAGAGGGACAGCCCCCAACCTCTCTCACTGAGATAGACGGCCCCAAACTCTCTCACTGAGGTGGACAGCCCCAACCTCTCTCACTGAGAGGGACGGCCCACAACCTCTCTCACTGAGAGGCACAGCCCCCAACCTCTCTCACTGAGATGGACGTCCCCCAACATCTCTCACTGAGAGGGACAGCCCCAAACTCTCTCACTGAGATAGACAGCCCCCAATCTCTCTCACTGAGATGGACAGCCCCAACCTCTCTCACTGAGATGAACGGCCCCCCAGACTCTCTCACTGAGAGGCACAGCCCCCAACCTCTCTCACTGAGATGGACGGCCCCCAACCTCTCTCACTGAGATGGACGTCCCCCAACCTCTCTCACTGAGATGGACGGCCCCCAACCTCTCTCACTGAGAGGGTCAGCCCCAAACTCTCTCACTGAGATAGACAGCCCCCAACCTCTATCACTGAGAGGGAAGGCCCCCAACCTCTCTCACTGAGATGGATGGCCCCCTACCTCTCTCACTGAGATGGACGGCGCCCAAACTCTCACTGAGATAGACAGCCCCCAAACTCTCTCACCGAGATAGACAGCCCCACCATCTCTCACTGAAATGGACAGCCTCCAACCTCTCTCACTGAGATGGACAGCTCCCAACCTCTCTCACTGAGATAGACAGCATCCAACCTCTTTCCGTCAGATAGACAGCCCCAAACTCTCACTGAGATGGACGGTCCCCAACCTCTCTCACTGAGATAGACAGCCCCTAACCTCTCTCACTGAGATAGACAGCCCCAGACTCTCTCACTGAGATGGACAGCCCCCAACCTCTCTCACTGAGATGGACAGCCCCTAACCTCTCTCACTGAGATGGACAGCCCCCAACCTCACTCACTGAGATAGACAGCCCCAAACTCTCTCACTGAGAGGGACAGCCCCAACATCTCTCACTGAGATGGACAGCCCCCAACCTCTCTCACTGAGATGGACAGCCCCAACCTCTGTAACTGAGATAGACAGCCCCAACCTCACTCACTGAGATGGACAGCCCCAAACTCTCTCACTGAGAGGGACAGCCCCCAACCTCTCTCACTGAGATGGACGGCCCCCAACCTCTCTCACTGAGAGGGACAGCCCCAAACTCTCTCACTGAGATAGACAACCCCCAACCTCTCTCACTGAGATGGACAGCCCCAACCTCTCTCACTGAGAGGGACAGCCCCAAACTCACTCACTGAGATAGACAGTCCCCAACCGCACTCACTGAGAGGGACGGCCCCCAACGTCTCTCACTGAGATGGACGGCCCCCAACCTCTCTCACTGAGATGGACGGCCCCCAACCTCTCACTGAGATAGACAGCCCCAACCTCTCTCACTGAGATGGACCGCCCCACCGTCTCTCACTGAAATGGACAGCCCCCAACCTCTCTCACTGAGATGGACAGCTCCCAACCTCTCTCACTGAGATAGACAGCCCCAAACTCTCTCACTGAGATGGATGGACTCCAAACTCTCTGACTGAGATGGACGGCCCCCAACCTCTGTCACTGAGATGGACAGCCCCAACCTCTCTCACTGAGGTAGACAGCCCCAACCTCACTCACTGAGATGGACGGTCCACAACCTCTCTCACTGAGATGGACAGTCCCCAACCTCTCTCACTGAGATAGATGGCCCCAAACTCTCTCACTGAGCTGGACAGCCGCAAATTCTCTCACTGAGATAGACAGCCCCCAACACTCACTCAGAGGGACAGCCCCCAAATCTCACTGAGATAGACATCCCCAACCTCTCTCACTGAGATGGCGAGCCTCAACCTCCCTCACTGGGATCGACAGCCCCAACCTCTCTCACTGATATGGACAGCCCCCAACCGCTCTCACTGAGATGGACAGCCCCCAACCTCACTCACTGAGATGGACGGCCCACAACCTCTCTCACTGAGATGGACAGTCCCCAACCTCTCTCACTGAGAGGGACGGCCCCCAACCTCTCTCACTGAGAGTGTCGCCCCCCAACCTCTCTCACTGAGAGGGCCAGCCCCAAACTCTCTCACTGAGATAGACAGCCCCCAACCTCTCTCACTGAGATGGACAGCCCCAACCTCTCTCACTGAGAGTGACAGACCCAAACTCTCTCACTGAGAGGGACGGCCCCCAACCTCTCTCACTGAGATGGACGGCCCCCAACCTCTCTCACTGAGATGGACGGCCCCCAACCTCTCTCACTGAGACGGGCGAACCCAACCTCTCTCATTGAGATGGACAGCCCCCAACCTCTCTCACTGATATAGACAGCCCCAAATTCGCTCACTGAGATGGACAGCCCCCAACCTCTCTCACTGAGACGGACGGCCCCCAGACTCTCTCACTCAGAGTGACAGCCCCCACATCTCACTGAGATATACAGCCCCAAACTCTCTCACTGAGATAGAGAGTCCCAAACTCGCTCACTGAGATAGACAGCCCCAACCTCACTCACTGAGATAGACAGCCCCAAACTCTCTCATCGAGAGGGACAGCCCCTACCTCTCTCACTGAGATAGACAGCCCCAACCTCTCTCACTGAGATAGACAGCCCCAACCTCTCTCACTGAGGTAGACAGCCCCAATCCTCTCTCACTGAGATGGACAGCACCCAACCTCTCTCACTGAGATAGACAGCCCCCAAACTCTCTCACTGAGATAGACGGCCAGACACTCTCTCACTGAGATGGAAAGAACCCAACCTCCCTCATTGAGAGGCACAGCCCCCAATTTCTCTCACTGAGATGGAGAGCCCCACACTCTCTAACTGAGATGGACGGCCCCCAACCTCTCTCACTGAGTGGGACAGCCCCCAACTCTGACTGAGAGGGACAGACCCCAACTCTCACTGAGATAGACAGCCCCAACCTCTCTCACTGAGATGGACAGCCCCTACCTCTCTAACTGAGATGGACAGCCCCTACCTCTCTAACTGAGATGGACAGCCCCAAACGTTTTTCACTGAGAGGGACGGCCCCCAACCTCTGTCACTGAGAGACAGACCCCAACCTCTCTCACATAGATAGACAGCCCGCAACCTCTCTCACTGAGATGGACGGCCCCCAACTCTCACTGAGAGGGACAGCCCCAACTTCTCTCACTGAGAGGGACGGACCCCAACCTCTGTCACTGAGATGGACAGCCCCCAACCTCTCTCACTTAGATGGACGGCCCCTAACCTCTCTCACTGAGATAGACAGCCCCTAACCTCTCTCACTGAGATGGACAGCCCCCAACCTCTCTCAGTGAGATGGACAGCCCCAAATTCGCTCACTGAGATGGACAGCCCGCAACTCTCACAGAGAGGGTCAGCCCCCAAATCTCACTGAGATAGACAGCCCGAACCTCTCTCACTGAGATGGACGGCCCCCATCCTCTCTCACTGAGAGGGACAGCCCCAAACACTCTCACTGAGATAGACAGCCCCCAACCTCTCTCACTGAGATGGACAGCCCATAACCTATCTCACTGAGAGGGACAGCCCCAAACTCTCTCACTGAGATAGACAGCGCCCAACCTCTCTCACTGAGAGCGACGACCCCCAACCTCTCTCACTGAGATGGACGGCCCCCAACCTCTCTCACTGAGATGGATGGCCCCCAACCTCTCACTGAGATCGACAGCCCCCAAACTCTCTCACTGAGATAGACAGCCCCAACCTCTCTCACTGAGATGGACCGCCCCTTCCTCTCTCACTGAAATGGACAGCCCCCAACCTCTCTCACTGAGATGGACGGCCCCCAACCTCTCTCACTGAGATCGACAGCCCCTAACCTCTCTCACTGAGATAGACAGCCCCAACCTCGCTCACTGAGAAGGACGTACCCAACCTCTCTCACTGAGATGGACAGCCCCCAACCTCTCTCACTGAGATGGACAGCCCCCAACCTCTCTCACTGAGATAGACAGCCCCAAATTCGCTCACTGAGATGGACAGCCCCCAACCTCTCTCACTGAGACGGACGGCCCCCAGACTCTCTCACTGAGAGTGACAGCCCCCAAATCTCACTGAGATAGACAGCCCCAAACTCTCTCACTGAGATAGATAGTCCCAAACTCGCTCACTGAGATAGACAGCCCCAACCTCACTCACTGAGATAGACAGCCCCAACCTCTCTCACTGAGAGGGACGGCCCCCAAGCTCTGTCACTGAGATTGACAGCCCCCAAACTCTCTCACTGAGATGGACGGCCCCCAACCTCTCTCACTGAAATGGACAGCCCCCAGACACTCTCACTGAGAGGGACAGCCCCCAACCTCTGTCACTGAGATGGACGGCCCCCAACCTCTCTCACTGAGAGAAACAGCCCCAAATTCTCTCACTGAGAGGGACGGCCCACAGCCTCTCTCACTGAGAGTCACAGCCCCCAACCTCTCTCACTGAGATGGACGTCCCCCAACATCTCTCACTGAGAGGGACAGCCCCAAACTCTCTCACTGAGATAGACAGCCCCCAATCTCTCTCACTGAGATGGACAGCCCCAACCTCTCTCACTGAGATGAACGGCCCCCCAGACTCTCTCACTGAGAGGCACAGCCCCCAACCTCTCTCACTGAGATGGACGGCCCCCAACCTCTCTCACTGAGATGGACGTCCCCCAACCTCTCTCACTGAGATGGACGGCCCCCAACCTCTCTCACTGAGAGGGTCAGCCCCAAACTCTCTCACTGAGATAGACAGCCCCCAACCTCTATCACTGAGAGGGAAGGCCCCCAACCTCTCTCACTGAGATGGATGGCCCCCTACCTCTCTCACTGAGATGGACGGCGCCCAAACTCTCACTGAGATAGACAGCCCCCAAACTCTCTCACCGAGATAGACAGCCCCACCATCTCTCACTGAAATGGACAGCCTCCAACCTCTCTCACTGAGATGGACAGCTCCCAACCTCTCTCACTGAGATAGACAGCACCCAACCTCTTTCAGTCAGATAGACAGCCCCAAACTCTCACTGAGATGGACAGTCCCCAACCTCTCTCACTGAGATAGACAGCCCCTAACCTCTCTCACTGAGATAGACAGCCCCAGACTCTCTCACTGAGATGGACAGCCCCCAACCTCTCTCACTGAGATGGACAGCCCCTAACCTCTCTCACTGAGATGGACAGCCCCCAACCTCACTCACTGAGATAGACAGCCCCAAACTCTCTCACTGAGAGGGACAGCCCCAACATCTCTCACTGAGAAGGACAGCCCCCAACCTCTCTCACTGAGATGGACAGCCCCAACCTCTGTAACTGAGATAGACAGCCCCAACCTCACTCACTGAGATGGACAGCCCCAAACTCTCTCACTGAGAGGGACAGCCCCCAACCTCTCTCACTGAGATGGACGGCCCCCAACCTCTCTCACTGAGAGGGACAGCCCCAAACTCTCTCACTGAGATAGACAACCCCCAACCTCTCTCACTGAGATGGACAGCCCCAACCTCTCTCACTGAGAGGGACAGCCCCAAACTCACTCACTGAGATAGACAGCCCCCAACCGCTCTCACTGAGAGGGACGGCCCCCAACGTCTCTCACTGAGATGGACGGCCCCCAACCTCTCTCACTGAGATGGACGGCCCCCAACCTCTCACTGAGATAGACAGCCCCAACCTCTCTCACTGAGATGGACCGCCCCACCGTCTCTCACTGAAATGGACAGCCCCCAACCTCTCTCACTGAGATGGACAGCTCCCAACCTCTCTCACTGAGATAGACAGCCCCAAACTCTCTCACTGAGATGGATGGACTCCAAACTCTCTGACTGAGATGGACGGCCCCCAACCTCTGTCACTGAGATGGACAGCCCCAACCTCTCTCACTGAGGTAGACAGCCCCAACCTCACTCACTGAGATGGACGGTCCACAACCTCTCTCACTGAGATGGACAGTCCCCAACCTCTCACTGAGATAGATGGCCCCAAACTCTCTCACTGAGATGGACAGCCGCAAATTCTCTCACTGAGATAGACAGCCCCCAACACTCACTCAGAGGGACAGCCCCCAAATCTCACTGAGATAGACATCCCCAACCTCTCTCACTGAGATGGCGAGCCTCAACCTCCCTCACTGGGATCGACAGCCCCAACTTCTCTCACTGAGATGGACAGCCCCAACCTCTCTCACTGTTATGGACAGCCCCCAACCGCTCTCACTGAGATGGACAGCCCCCAACCTCACTCACTGAGATGGACGGCCAACAACCTCTCTCACTGAGATGGACAGTCCCCAACCTCTCTCACTGAGAGGGACGGCCCCCAACCTCTCTCACTGAGATGGACAGCCCCAACCTCTCTCACTGAGAGTGACAGCCCCAAACTCTCTCACTGAGAGGGACGGCCCGCAACCTCTCTCACTGAGATGGACGGCCCCCAACCTCTCTCACTGAGATGGACGGCCCCCAACCTTTCTCACTGAGACGGGCGAACCCAACCTCTCTCATTGAGATGGACAGCCCCCAACCTCTCTCACTGATATAGACAGCCCCAAATTCGCTCACTGAGATGGACAGCCCCCAACCTCTCTCACTGAGACGGACGGCCCCCAGACTCTCTCACTCAGAGTGACAGCCCCCACATCTCACTGAGATATACAGCCCCAAACTCTCTCACTGAGATAGAGAGTCCCAAACTCGCTCACTGAGATAGACAGCCCCAACCTCACTCACTGAGATAGACAGCCCCAAACTCTCTCATCGAGAGGGACAGCCCCTACCTCTCTCACTGAGATAGACAGCCCCAACCTCTCTCACTGAGATAGACAGCCCCAACCTCTCTCACTGAGGTAGACAGCCCCAATCCTCTCTCACTGAGATGGACAGCACCCAACCTCTCTCACTGAGATAGACAGCCCCCAAACTCTCTCACTGAGATAGACGGCCAGACACTCTCTCACTGAGATGGAAAGAACCCAACCTCCCTCATTGAGAGGCACAGCCCCCAATTTCTCTCACTGAGATGGAGAGCCCCACACTCTCTAACTGAGATGGACGGCCCCCAACCTCTCTCACTGAGTGGGACAGCCCCCAACTCTGACTGAGAGGGACAGACCCCAACTCTCACTGAGATAGACAGCCCCAACCTCTCTCACTGAGATGGACAGCCCCTACCTCTCTAAATGAGATGGACAGCCCCAAACGTTTTTCACTGAGAGGGACGGCCCCCAACCTCTGTCACTGAGACAGACAGACCCCAACCTCTCTCACATAGATAGACAGCCCGCAACCTCTCTCACTGAGATGGACGGCCCCCAACTCTCACTGAGAGGGACAGCCCCAACTTCTCTCACTGAGAGGGACGGACCCCAACCTCTGTCACTGAGATGGACAGCCCCCAACCTCTCTCACTTAGATGGACGGCCCCTAACCTCTCTCACTGAGATAGACAGCCCCTAACCTCTCTCACTGAGATGGACAGCCCCCAACCTCTCTCAGTGAGATGGACAGCCCCAAATTCGCTCACTATGATGGACAGCCCGCAACTCTCACAGAGAGGGTCAGCCCCCAAATCTCACTGATATAGACAGCCTGAACCTCTCTCACTGAGATGGACGGCCCCCATCCTCTCTCACTGAGAGGGACAGCCCCAAACTCTCTCACTGAGATAGACAGCCCCCAACCTCTCTCACTGAGATGGACAGCCCATAACCTATCTCACTGAGAGGGACAGCCCCACACTCTCTCACTGAGATAGACAGCCCCCAACCTCTCTCACTGAGATGGACAGCCCATAACCTATCTCACTGAGAGGGACAGCCCCAAACTCTCTCACTGAGATAGACAGCGCCCAACCTCTCTCACTGAGAGCGATGACCCCCAACCTCTCTCACTGAGATGGACGGCCCCCAACCTCTCTCACTGAGATGGATGGCCCCCAACCTCTCACTGAGATCGACAGCCCCCAAACTCTCTCACTGAGATAGACAGCCCCAACGTCTCTCACTGAGATGGACCGCCCCTTCCTCTCTCACTGAAATGGACAGCCCCCATCCTCTCTCACTGAGAGGGACAGCCCCAAACTCTCTCACTGAGATAGACAGCCCCCAACCTCTCTCACTGAGATGGACAGCCCATAACCTATCTCACTGAGAGGGACAGCCCCAAACTCTCTCACTGAGATAGACAGCCCCAAACCTCTCTCACTGAGATGGACAGCCCATAACCTATCTCACTGAGAGGGACAGCCCCAAACTCTCTCACTGAGATAGACAGCGCCCAACCTCTCTCACTGAGAGCGACGACCCCCAACCTCTCTCATTGAGATGGACGGCCCCCAACCTCTCTCACTGAGATGGATGGCCCCCAACCTCTCACTGAGATCGACAGCCCCCACAATCTCTCACTGAGATAGACAGCCCCAACGTCTCTCACTGAGATGGACCGCCCCTTCCTCTCTCACTGAAATGGACAGCCCCCAACCTCTTTGACTGAGATAGACAGCCCCTAACCTCTCTCACTGAGATAGACAGCCCCAACCTCGCTCACTGAGAAGGACGTACCCAACCTCTCTCACTGAGATGGACAGCCCCCAACCTCTCTCACTGAGATGGACAGCCCCCAACCTCTCTCACTGAGATAGACAGCCCCAAATTCGCTCACTGAGATAGATAGTCCCAAACTCGCTCACTGAGATAGACAGCCCCAACCTCACTCACTGAGATAGACAGCCCCAACCTCTCTCACTGAGAGGGACGGCCCCCAAGCTCTGTCACTGAGATTGACAGCCCCCAAACTCTCTCACTGAGATGGACGGCCCCCAACCTCTCTCACTGAAATGGACAGCCCCCAGACTCTCTCACTGAGAGGGACAGCCCCCAACCTCTGTCACTGAGATGGACGGCCCCCAACCTCTCTCACTGAGAGAAACAGCCCCAAATTCTCTCACTGAGATGGACGGAGCCCTAACTCTCACAAATGTGGAGCGCTCCCAACCTCTCTCACTGAGATAGACAGCCCCCAACCTCTCTCACTGAGATGGACGGCCCCCAACCTCTCTCACTGAGACGGACGTACCCAACCTCTCTCACTGAGATGGACAGCCCCCAACCTCTCACACTGAGATAGACAGCCCCAAATTCGCTCACTGAGATGGACAGCCCCCAACCTCTCTCACTGAGAGGGACGGCCCCCAGACACTCTCACTGTGAGTGACAGCCCCCAAATCTCACTGAGATTGACAGCCCCAAACTCTCTCACTGAGATAGATAGCCCCAAACACGCTCACTGAGATAGGCAGCCCCAACCTCACTCACTGAGATAGACAGCCCCAAACTCTCTCATCGAGAGGGACAGCCCCAAACTCTCTCTCTGAGATAGACAGCCCCCAACTCTCACTGAGAGGGACAGCCCCTAAATCTCACTGAGATAGAAAACCCCAACCTCTCTCACTGAGAGGGACGGCCCCCAAACTCCGTCACTGAGATAGAGAGCCCCCAACTTCTCTCACTGAGAGGACGGCCCTCAACCTCTCTCACTGAGATAGACAGCCCCCAACCTCTCTCACTGAGATAGACAGCCCCCAACCTCTCTCACTGAGATGGACAGCCCCCAACCTCTGTCACTGAGATGGACGGCCCCCAACCTCTCTCACTGAGAGAAACAGCCCCAAATTCTCTCACTGAGATGGACGGAGCCCAAACTCTCTCACAGATGTGGAGCGCCCCCAACCTCTCTCACTGAGATAGACAGCCCCAAACTATCTCACTGAAATGGACAGCCCCAAACTCTCTCACTGAGATAGACAGCCCCCAACTCTCACTGAGAGGGGCAGCCCCCAAATCTCACTGAGATAGACAGCCCCAAACTCTCTCACTGAGATAGATTGCGCCAAACTCGCTCACTGAGATAGACTGCCCCAACCTCACTCACGGAGATGGACAGCCCCAACCTCTCTCACTGAGAGGGACGGCCCCCAACCTCTGTCACTGAGATAGAAAGCCTCCAACCCCTCTCACTGAGAGGGACGGCCCCCAGACTCTCTCACTGAGATAGACAGCCCCCAATCTCTCTCACTGAGATGGACCGCCCCCAAACTCTCTCACTGAGATGGACAGCCCCCAGCTCTCTCACTGAGATGGACAGCCCCCAACCTCCCTCACTGAGAGGCACAGCCCCCAAACTCTCTCACTGAGAAAGACAGCCCCAAACTCTCTCACTGAGAAAGACAGCCCCAAACTCTCTCACTGAGATAGACAGCCCCCAACCACTCTCCCTGAGATGGACGGCCCACAACCTCTCTCACTGAGATGGACAGCCCCTAACCTCCATCACTGAGATTGACAGCCCCTAACCTCTCTCACTGAGACGGACGGCCCCCAACCTCCCTCACTGAGAGGCATAGCCCCCAACCTCTCTCACTGAGATGGACAGCCCCCAAACTCTCTCACTGAGATAGACAGCCCCCAACATCTCTCACTGAGATAGACAGCCCCAACCTCTCTCACTGAGATGGACGTCCCCAACCGCTCTCACTGAGACGGACAGCCACAAACTCTCTCACTGAGATAGACAGCCCCCAACCTCTCTCACTGAGATGGACGGCCCCCAACCTCTCTCACTGAGATGGACGGCACCCAAAATCTCTTACTGAGATGGACAGCCCCCAACCTCCCTCACTGAGAGGCATAGCCCCCAACCTCTCTCACTGAGATGGACAGCCGCCAAACTCTCTCACTGAGATGGACAGCCCCCAAACTCTCTCACTGAGATAGACAGCCCCCAACATCTCTCACTGAGATAGACAGCCCCAACCTCTCTCACTGAGATGGACGTCCCCAACCGCTCTCACTGAGACGGACAGCCACAAACTCTCTCACTGAGATAGACAGCCCCCAACCTCTCTCACTGAGATGGACGGCCCCCAACCTCTCTCACTGAGATGGACGGCACCCAAACTCTCTTACTGAGATGGACAGCCCCCAACCTCCCTCACTGAGAGGCATAGCCCCCAACCTCTCTCACTGAGATGGACAGCCCCCAAACTCTCTCACTGAGATAGACAGCCCCAAAGTCTCTCACTGAGATAGATAGCCTCAAACTCTCTCACTGAGATAGAAAGCACCAAACTCTGTCACTGAGATAGACAGCCCCAAACCTCTCTCACTGAGATGGACAGCCCCCAACCTCTCTCACTGAGAGGGAAGCCCCCAACCTCTCTCACTGAGATGGACAGGCCGCAACCTCTCTCACTGAGATGGACAGCCCCGACCTCTCTCACTGTGATAGACAGCCCCCAACCTCTCTCACTGAGATGGACAGCCCCAACCTCTCTCACAGATATGGACGGCCCCAACCTCTCTCACTGAGATAGACAGCCCCCAACCTCTCTCACTGAGATTGACGGCCCCCAACCTCTCTCACTGAGATGGACGGCACCCAAACTCTCTCACTAATATAGACAGCTCACAACATCTCTCACTGAGATAGACAGCCCCAACATCTCTCACTGAGAGAGACGGCCCCCAATCTCTGTCACTGAGATAGACAGCCCCCAACCCCTCTCACTGACAGCGACGGCCCCCAGACTCTCTCACTGAGATAGACAGCCCCCAACCTCTCTCACTGAGATGGAGAGCCCCCAACCTCTCTCACTGAGATGGATGGGCCCCAACCTCACTCACTGAGATGGACGGCCCCCAACCTCTCACTGAGATAGACAGCCCCCAACCCCTCTCACTGAGAGGGACGGCCCCCAGACTCTCTCACTGAGATAGACAGCCCCCAACCTCTCTCACTGAGATGGACAGCCCCAAACTCTCTCACTGAGATGGACAGCCTCCAACCTCTCTCACTGAGAGGGATGGCCCAGAGACTCTCTCACTGAGAGTGACAGCCCCCAACTCTCACTGAGATAGACAGCCCCAAACTCTCTCACTGAGATAGATAGCCCCAAACTCTCTCACTGAGGTAGACAGCCCCAAACTCTCTCACTGAGATAGACAGCCCCAAACTCCCTTACTGAGATGGACAGCCCCAAACTCTCTTACTGAGATGGACAGCCCCCAACCTCCCTCACTGAGAGGCATAGCCCCCAACCTCTCTCACTGAGATGGACAGCCCCCAAACTCTCTCACTGAGATAGATAGCCCCAAAGCCTCTCACTGAGATAGATAGCATCAAACTCTCTCACTGAGATAGAAAGCACCAAACTCTGTCACTGAAATTGACAGCCCCAAACCTCTCTCACTGAGATGGACAGCCCCCAACCTCTCTCACTGAGAGGGAGGCCCCCAACCTCTCTCACTGAGATGGACAGCCCGCAACCTCTCTCACTGAGATGGACAGCCCCGACCTCTCTCACTGTGATAGACAGCCCCCAACCTCTCTCACTGAGATGGACAGCCCCAACCTCGCTCACAGATATGGACGGCCCCAACCTCTCTCACTGAGATAGACAGCCCCCAACCTCTCTCACTGAGATTGACGGCCCCCAACCTCTCTCACTGAGATGGACGGCACCCAAACTCTCTCACTAATATAGACAGCTCACAACATCTCTCACTGAGATAGACAGCCCCAACATCTCTCACTGAGAGAGACGGCCCCCAATCTCTGTCACTGAGATAGACAGCCCCCAACCTCTCTCACTGAGATGGAGAGCCCCAACCTCTCTCACTGAGATGGATGGGCCCCAACCTCTCTCACTGAGATGGACGGCCCCCAACCTCTCACTGAGATAGACAGCCCCCAACCCCTCTCACTGAGAGGGACGGCCCCCAGACTCTCTCACTGAGATAGACAGCCCCCAACCTCTCTCACTGAGATGGACAGCCCCAAACTCTCTCACTGAGATGGACAGGCCCCATCCTCTCTCACTGAGAGGGATGGCCCCCAGACACTGTCACTGAGAGTGACAGCCCCCAACTCTCACTGAGATAGACAGCCCCAAACTCTCTCACTGAGATAGATAGCCCCCAACTCTCTCACTGAGATAGACAGCCCCAAACTCTCTCACTGAGATAGACACCCACAAACTCTCTCATTGAGATAGACAGCCCCAAACTCTCTTACTGAGATGGACAGCCCCCAACCTCCCTCACTGAGAGGCATAGCCCCCAATCTCTCTCACAGAGATGGACGGTCCCCAAACTCTTTCAGTGAGACAGACAGCCCCAAACTCTCTCACTGAGATGGACGGCCCCAAACCTCTCTCACTGAGATGGACAGCCCCCAACCTCTCTCACTGAGAGGGATAGCCCCAACCTCTCTCACTGAGATAGAAAGCCCCAACCTCTCTCACTGAGATAGACACCCCAAACTCTCTCACTGAGATAGATAGCCCCAAACTCTCTCACTGAGATAGACAGCCCCAAACTCTCTCACTGAGATGGACAGCCCCCAGCCTCTCTCACTGAGAGGGATGGCCCCCAGACTCTCTCACTGAGAGTGACAGCCCCCAACTCTCACTGAGATAGACACCCCAAACTCTCTCACTGAGATAGATAGCCCCAAACTCTCTCACTGAGATAGACAGCCCCAAACTCTCTCACTGAGATAGACAGCCCCAAACTCTCTCACTGAGATAGACATCCCCATACTCTCTTACTGAGATGGAAGGCCCCCAAACCCTCTCACTGAGAGGGACGGCAACCAAGCTCTTTCACTGAGATAGACAGCCCCCAACCTCTCTCACTGAGATAGACAGCCCCAACCTCTCTCACTCACATGGACGTACACAACCTCTCTCACTGAGATGGACAGCCGCAAACTCTCTCACTGAGAGGGATGGCCCCCGGACACTGTCACTGAGAGTGACAGCCCCCAACTCTCACTGAGATAGACAGCCCCAAACTCTCTCACTGAGATAGATAGCCCCCAACTCTCTCACTGAGATAGACAGCCCCAAACTCTCTCACTGAGATAGACACCCACAAACTCTCTCATTGAGATAGACAGCCCCAAACTCTCTTACTGAGATGGACAGCCCCCAACCTCCCTCACTGAGAGGCATAGCCCCCAATCTCTCTCACAGAGATGGACGGTCCCCAAACTCTTTCAGTGAGACAGACAGCCCCAAACTCTCTCACTGAGATGGACGGCCCCAAACCTCTCTCACTGAGATGGACAGCCCCCAACCTCTCTCACTGAGAGGGATAGCCCCAACCTCTCTCACTGAGATAGAAAGCCCCAACCTCTCTCACTGAGATAGAAAGCCCCAACCTCTCTCACTGAGATAGACAGCCCCAAACTCTCTCACTGAAATGGACAGCTCCAACCTCTCTCACTGAGATGGACGTACCCAACCTCTCTCACTGAGATGGTCAGCCCCCAACCTCTCTCACCGAGATGTTCGGCCCCAAACTCTCTCACTGAGATGGACAGCCCCCAAACTCTCTCACTGAGATGGACGGCCCCCATCCTCTCTCACAGAGATGGACAGCCCCCAAAACACTCTCACTGAGATGGACAGCCCGCAACCTCTCTCACTGAGATAGACAGCCCCCAACCTCTCTCAATGAGAGGGATAGCCCAACCTCTCTCACTGAGATAGACAGCCCCAAACTCTCTCACTGAGATGGACAGCCTCAAACGCTCTCACTGAGATAGACAGCCCCCAAATCTCACTGAGAGGGACAGCCCCCAAATCTCACTGAGATACACAGCCCCAACCTCTCTCACTGAGATGGACAGCCCCGACCTCTCTCACTGTGATAGACAGCCCCCAACCTCTCTCACTGAGATGGACAGCCCCAACCTCGCTCACAGATATGGACGGCCCCAACCTCTCTCACTGAGATAGACAGCCCCCAACCTCTCTCACTGAGATTGACGGCCCCCAACCTCTCTCACTGAGATGGACGGCACCCAAACTCTCTCACTAATATAGACAGCTCACAACATCTCTCACTGAGATAGACAGCCCCAACATCTCTCACTGAGAGAGACGGCCCCCAATCTCTGTCACTGAGATAGACAGCCCCCAACCTCTCTCACTGAGATGGAGAGCCCCCAACCTCTCTCACTGAGATGGATGGGCCCCAACCTCTCTCACTGAGATGGACGGCCCCCAACCTCTCACTGAGATAGACAGCCCCCAACCCCTCTCACTGAGAGGGACGGCCCCCAGACTCTCTCACTGAGATAGACAGCCCCCAACCTCTCTCACTGAGATGGACAGCCCCAAACTCTCTCACTGAGATGGACAGGCCCCATCCTCTCTCACTGAGAGGGATGGCCCCCAGACACTGTCACTGAGAGTGACAGCCCCCAACTCTCACTGAGATAGACAGCCCCAAACTCTCTCACTGAGATAGATAGCCCCCAACTCTCTCACTGAGATAGACAGCCCCAAACTCTCTCACTGAGATAGACACCCACAAACTCTCTCATTGAGATAGACAGCCCCAAACTCTCTTACTGAGATGGACAGCCCCCAACCTCCCTCACTGAGAGGCATAGCCCCCAATCTCTCTCACAGAGATGGACGGTCCCCAAACTCTTTCAGTGAGACAGACAGCCCCAAACTCTCTCACTGAGATGGACGGCCCCAAACCTCTCTCACTGAGATGGACAGCCCCCAACCTCTCTCACTGAGAGGGATAGCCCCAACCTCTCTCACTGAGATAGAAAGCCCCAACCTCTCTCACTGAGATAGACACCCCAAACTCTCTCACTGAGATAGATAGCCCCAAACTCTCTCACTGAGATAGACAGCCCCAAACTCTCTCACTGAGATGGACAGCCCCCAGCCTCTCTCACTGAGAGGGATGGCCCCCAGACTCTCTCACTGAGAGTGACAGCCCCCAACTCTCACTGAGATAGACACCCCAAACTCTCTCACTGAGATAGATAGCCCCAAACTCTCTCACTGAGATAGACAGCCCCAAACTCTCTCACTGAGATAGACAGCCCCAAACTCTCTCACTGAGATAGACATCCCCATACTCTCTTACTGAGATGGAAGGCCCCCAAACCCTCTCACTGAGAGGGACGGCAACCAAGCTCTTTCACTGAGATAGACAGCCCCCAACCTCTCTCACTGAGATAGACAGCCCCAACCTCTCTCACTCACATGGACGTACACAACCTCTCTCACTGAGATGGACAGCCGCAAACTCTCTCACTGAGAGGGATGGCCCCCGGACACTGTCACTGAGAGTGACAGCCCCCAACTCTCACTGAGATAGACAGCCCCAAACTCTCTCACTGAGATAGATAGCCCCCAACTCTCTCACTGAGATAGACAGCCCCAAACTCTCTCACTGAGATAGACACCCACAAACTCTCTCATTGAGATAGACAGCCCCAAACTCTCTTACTGAGATGGACAGCCCCCAACCTCCCTCACTGAGAGGCATAGCCCCCAATCTCTCTCACAGAGATGGACGGTCCCCAAACTCTTTCAGTGAGACAGACAGCCCCAAACTCTCTCACTGAGATGGACGGCCCCAAACCTCTCTCACTGAGATGGACAGCCCCCAACCTCTCTCACTGAGAGGGATAGCCCCAACCTCTCTCACTGAGATAGAAAGCCCCAACCTCTCTCACTGAGATAGAAAGCCCCAACCTCTCTCACTGAGATAGACAGCCCCAAACTCTCTCACTGAAATGGACAGCTCCAACCTCTCTCACTGAGATGGACGTACCCAACCTCTCTCACTGAGATGGTCAGCCCCCAACCTCTCTCACCGAGATGTTCGGCCCCAAACTCTCTCACTGAGATGGACAGCCCCCAAACTCTCTCACTGAGATGGACGGCCCCCATCCTCTCTCACAGAGATGGACAGCCCCCAAAACACTCTCACTGAGATGGACAGCCCGCAACCTCTCTCACTGAGATAGACAGCCCCCAACCTCTCTCAATGAGAGGGATAGCCCAACCTCTCTCACTGAGATAGAAAGCCCCAAACTCTCTCACTGAGATGGACAGCCTCAAACGCTCTCACTGAGATAGACAGCCCCCAAATCTCACTGAGAGGGACAGCCCCCAAATCTCACTGAGATACACAGCCCCAACCTCTCTCACTGAGATGGACAGCCCCGACCTCTCTCACTGTGATAGACAGCCCCCAACCTCTCTCACTGAGATGGACAGCCCCAACCTCTCTCACAGATATGGACGTCCCCAACCTCTCTCACTGAGATAGACAGCCCCCAACCTCTCTCACTGAGATGGACGGCACCCAAACTCTCTCACTAATATAGACAGCTCACAACATCTCTCACTGAGATAGACAGCCCCAACATCTCTCACTGAGAGAGACGGCCCCCAATCTCTGTCACTGAGATAGACAGCCCACAACCCCTCTCACTGAGAGGGACGGCCCCCAGACTCTCTCACTGAGATAGACAGCCCCCAACCTCTCTCACTGAGATGGAGAGCCCCCAACCTCTCTCACTGAGTCGGATGGGCCCCAACCTCACTCACTGAGATGGACGGCCCCCAACCTCTCACTGAGATAGACAGCCCCCAACCCCTCTCACTGAGTGGGACGGCCCCCAGACTCTCTCACTGAGAGTGACAGCCCCCAACTCTCACTGACATAGACAGCCCCAAACTCTCTCACTGAGATAGACAGCCCCAAACTCTCTCACTGAGATGGACAGCCCCCAACCTCCCTCACTGAGAGGCATAGCCCCCAACCTCTCTCACTGAGATGGACTGCCCCCAAACTCTCTCACTGAGATAGACAGCCCCAAAGTCTCTCACTGAGATAGATAGCCTCAAACTCTCTCACTGAGATAGAAAGCACCAAACACTGTCACTGAGATAGACAGCCCCAAACCTCTCTCACTGAGATGGACAGCCCCCAACCTCTCTCACTGAGAGGGAGGCCCCCAACCTCTCTCACTGAGATGGACAGCCCGCAACCTCTCTCACTGAGATGGACAGCCCCGACCTCTCTCACTGTGATAGACAGCCCCCAACCTCTCTCACTGAGATGGACAGCCCCAACCTCTCTCACAGATATGGACGGCCCCAACCTCTCTCACTGAGATAGACAGCCCCCAACCTCTCTCACTGAGATTGACGGCCCCCAACCTCTCTCACTGAGATGGACGGCACCCAAACTCTCTCACTAATATAGACAGCTCACAACATCTCTCACTGAGATAGACAGCCCCAACATCTCTCACTGAGAGAGACGGCCCCCAATCTCTGTCACTGAGATAGACAGCCCCCAACCCCTCTCACTGAGAGGGACGGCCCCCAGACTCTCTCACTGAGATAGACAGCCCCCAAAATCTCTCACTGAGATGGAGAGCCCCCAACCTCTCTCACTGAGATGGATGGGCCCCAACCTCTCTCACTGAGATGGACGGCCCCCAACCTCTCACTGAGATAGACAGCCCCCAACCCCTCTCACTGAGAGGGACGGCCCCCAGACTCTCTCACTGAGATAGACAGCCCCCAACCTCTCTCACTGAGATGGACAGCCCCAAACTCTCTCACTGAGATGGACAGCCTCCAACCTCTCTCACTGAGAGGGATGGCCCCCAGACTCTCTCACTGAGAGTGACAGCCCCCAACTCTCACTGAGATAGACAGCCCCAAACTCTCTCACTGAGATAGATAGCCCCAAACTCTCTCACTGAGGTAGACAGCCCCAAACTCTCTCACTGAGATAGACAGCCCCAAACTCTCTCACTGAGATGGACAGCCCCAAACTCTCTTACTGAGATGGACAGCCCCCAACCTCCCTCACTGAGAGGCATAGCCCCCAACCTCTCTCACTGAGATGGACAGCACCCAAACTCTCTCACTGAGATGGACGGCCCCCATCCTCTCTCACTGAGATGGACAGCCCCCAAACACTCTCACTGAGATGGACAGTCCGCAACCTCTCTCACAGAGATAGACAGCCCCCAACCTCTCTCAATGAGGGGGATAGCCCCCACCTCTCTCACTGAGATAGACAGCCCCAACCTCTCTCACTGAGATAGACAGCCCCAAACTCTCTCACTGAGATGGACAGCCCTAAACTCTATCACTGAGATAGACAGCCCTCAAATCTCACTGAGAGGGACAGCCCCCAAATCTCACTGAGATACACAGCCCCAACCTCTCTCACTGAGATGGACAGCCCCAACCTCTCTCACTGAGAGGGACGGCCCCCAACCTCTCTCACTGAGATAGAAAGCCTCCAACCCCTCTCACTGAGAGGGACGGCCCCCAGACTCTCTCACTGAGATAGACAGCCCCCAATCTCTCTCACTGAGATGGACAGCCTCCAACCTCTCTCACTGAGAGGGATGGCCCCCAGACTCTCTCACTGAGAGTGACAGCCCCCAACTCTCACTGACATAGACAGCCCCAAACTCTCTCACTGAGATAGATAGCCCCAAACTCTCTCACTGAGGTAGACAGCCCCAAACTCTCTCACTGAGATAGACAGCCCCAAACTCTCTCACTGAGATGGACAGTCCCAAACTCTCTTACTGAGATGGACAGCCCCCAACCTCCCTCACTGAGAGGCATAGCCCCCAACCTCTCTCACTGAGATGGACAGCACCCAAACTTTCTCACTGAGATGGACGGCCCCCATCCTCTCTCACTGAGATGGACAGCCCCCAAACACTCTCACTGAGATGGACAGCCCGAAACTCTATCACTGAGATAGACAGCCCCCAAATCTCACTGAGAGGGACAGCCCCCAAATCTGAGATACACAGCCCCAACCTTTCTCACTGAAAAGGTCAACCCCAACCTCTCTAACTTAGAGGGACGGCCCCAAACCTCTGTCACTGAGATAGACAGCCCCCAACCCCTCTCACTGAGAGGGACGGCCCCCAGACTCTCTCACTGAGATAGACAGCCCCCAACCTCTCTCACGGAGATGGACCGCCCCCAAACTCTCTCACTGAGATGGACAGCCTCCAACCTCCCTCACTGAGAGGGACAGCCCCCAAACTCTCAAACTGAGATAGACAGCCCCAAACTCTCTCAATGAGATAGACAGCCCCAAACTCTCTCACTGAGGTAGACAGCCCCAAACTCTCTCACTGAGATAGACAGCCCCAAACTCTCTCACTGAGATGGACAGCCCCAAACTCTCTTACTGAGATGGACAGCCCCCAACCTCCCTCACTGAGAGGCATAGCCCCCAACCTCTCTCACTGAGATGGACGTACCCAACCTCTCTCACTGAGATGGACAGCCCCAAACTCTCTCACTGAGATGGACAGCCCCCAGCCTCTCTCACTGAGAGGGATGGCCCCCAGACTCTCTCACTGAGAGTGACAGCCCCCAACTCTCACTGAGATAGACACCCCAAACTCTCTCACTGAGATAGATAGCCCCAAACTCTCTCACTGAGATAGACAGCCCCAAACTCTCTCACTGAGATAGACAGCCCCAAACTCTCTCACTGAGATAGACATCCCCATACTCTCTTACTGAGATGGAAGGCCCCCAAACCCTCTCACTGAGAGGGACGGCAACCAAGCTCTTTCACTGAGATAGACAGCCCCCAACCTCTCTCACTGAGATAGACAGCCCCAACCTCTCTCACTCACATGGACGTACACAACCTCTCTCACTGAGATGGACAGCCGCAAACTCTCTCACTGAGAGGGATGGCCCCCGGACACTGTCACTGAGAGTGACAGCCCCCAACTCTCACTGAGATAGACAGCCCCAAACTCTCTCACTGAGATAGATAGCCCCCAACTCTCTCACTGAGATAGAAAGCACCAAACACTGTCACTGAGATAGACAGCCCCAAAGTCTCTCACTGAGATAGATAGCCTCAAACTCTCTCACTGAGATAGAAAGCACCAAACACTGTCACTGAGATAGACAGCCCCAAACCTCTCTCACTGAGATGGACAGCCCCCAACCTCTCTCACTGAGAGGGAGGCCCCCAACCTCTCTCACTGAGATGGACAGCCCGCAACCTCTCTCACAGATATGGACGGCCCCAACCTCTCTCACTGAGATAGACAGCCCCCAACCTCTCTCACTGAGATTGACGGCCCCCAACCTCTCTCACTGAGATGGACGGCACCCAAACTCTCTCACTAATATAGACAGCTCACAACATCTCTCACTGAGATAGACAGCCCCAACATCTCTCACTGAGAGAGACGGCCCCCAATCTCTGTCACTGAGATAGACAGCCCCCAACCCCTCTCACTGAGAGGGACGGCCCCCAGACTCTCTCACTGAGATAGACAGCCCCCAAAATCTCTCACTGAGATGGAGAGCCCCCAACCTCTCTCACTGAGATGGATGGGCCCCAACCTCTCTCACTGAGATGGACGGCCCCCAACCTCTCACTGAGATAGACAGCCCCCAACCCCTCTCACTGAGAGGGACGGCCCCCAGACTCTCTCACTGAGATAGACAGCCCCCAACCTCTCTCACTGAGATGGACAGCCCCAACCTCTCTCACTGAGATAGAAAGCCTCCAACCCCTCTCACTGAGAGGGACGGCCCCCAGACTCTCTCACTGAGATAGACAGCCCCCAATCTCTCTCACTGAGATGGACAGCCTCCAACCTCTCTCACTGAGAGGGATGGCCCCCAGACTCTCTCACTGAGAGTGACAGCCCCCAACTCTCACTGACATAGACAGCCCCAAACTCTCTCAATGAGATAGACAGCCCCAAACTCTCTCACTGAGGTAGACAGCCCCAAACTCTCTCACTGAGATAGACAGCCCCAAACTCTCTCACTGAGATGGACAGCCCCAAACTCTCTTACTGAGATGGACAGCCCCCAACCTCCCTCACTGAGAGGCATAGCCCCCAACCTCTCTCACTGAGATGGACGTACCCAACCTCTCTCACTGAGATGGACAGCCCCAAACTCTCTCACTGAGATGGACAGCCCCCAGCCTCTCTCACTGAGAGGGATGGCCCCCAGACTCTCTCACTGAGAGTGACAGCCCCCAACTCTCACTGAGATAGACACCCCAAACTCTCTCACTGAGATAGATAGCCCCAAACTCTCTCACTGAGATAGACAGCCCCAAACTCTCTCACTGAGATAGACAGCCCCAAACTCTCTCACTGAGATAGACATCCCCATACTCTCTTACTGAGATGGAAGGCCCCCAAACCCTCTCACTGAGAGGGACGGCAACCAAGCTCTTTCACTGAGATAGACAGCCCCCAACCTCTCTCACTGAGATAGACAGCCCCAACCTCTCTCACTCACATGGACGTACACAACCTCTCTCACTGAGATGGACAGCCGCAAACTCTCTCACTGAGAGGGATGGCCCCCGGACACTGTCACTGAGAGTGACAGCCCCCAACTCTCACTGAGATAGACAGCCCCAAACTCTCTCACTGAGATAGATAGCCCCCAACTCTCTCACTGAGATAGAAAGCACCAAACACTGTCACTGAGATAGACAGCCCCAAAGTCTCTCACTGAGATAGATAGCCTCAAACTCTCTCACTGAGATAGAAAGCACCAAACACTGTCACTGAGATAGACAGCCCCAAACCTCTCTCACTGAGATGGACAGCCCCCAACCTCTCTCACTGAGAGGGAGGCCCCCAACCTCTCTCACTGAGATGGACAGCCCGCAACCTCTCTCACAGATATGGACGGCCCCAACCTCTCTCACTGAGATAGACAGCCCCCAACCTCTCTCACTGAGATTGACGGCCCCCAACCTCTCTCACTGAGATGGACGGCACCCAAACTCTCTCACTAATATAGACAGCTCACAACATCTCTCACTGAGATAGACAGCCCCAACATCTCTCACTGAGAGAGACGGCCCCCAATCTTTGTCACTGAGATAGACAGCCCCCAACCCCTCTCACTGAGAGGGACGGCCCCCAGACTCTCTCACTGAGATAGACAGCCCCCAAAATCTCTCACTGAGATGGAGAGCCCCCAACCTCTCTCACTGAGATGGATGGGCCCCAACCTCTCTCACTGAGATGGACGGCCCCCAACCTCTCACTGAGATAGACAGCCCCCAACCCCTCTCACTGAGAGGGACGGCCCCCAGACTCTCTCACTGAGATAGACAGCCCCCAACCTCTCTCACTGAGATGGACAGCCCCAAACTCTCTCACTGAGATGGACAGCCTCCAACCTCTCTCACTGAGAGGGATGGCCCCCAGACTCTCTCACTGAGAGTGACAGCCCCCAACTCTCACTGAGATAGACAGCCCCAAACTCTCTCACTGAGATAGATAGCCCCAAACTCTCTCACTGAGGTAGACAGCCCCAAACTCTCTCACTGAGATAGACAGCCCCAAACTCTCTCACTGAGATGGACAGCCCCAAACTCTCTTACTGAGATGGACAGCCCCCAACCTCCCTCACTGAGAGGCATAGCCCCCAACCTCTCTCACTGAGATGGACAGCACCCAAACTCTCTCACTGAGATGGACGGCCCCCATCCTCTCTCACTGAGATGGACAGCCCCCAAACACTCTCACTGAGATGGACAGTCCGCAACCTCTCTCACAGAGATAGACAGCCCCCAACCTCTCTCAATGAGGGGGATAGCCCCCACCTCTCTCACTGAGATAGACAGCCCCAACCTCTCTCACTGAGATAGACAGCCCCAAACTCTCTCACTGAGATGGACAGCCCTAAACTCTATCACTGAGATAGACAGCCCCCAAATCTCACTGAGATACACAGCCCCAACCTCTCTCACTGAGATGGACAGCCCCAACCTCTCTCACTGAGAGGGACGGCCCCCAACCTCTCTCACTGAGATAGAAAGCCTCCAACCCCTCTCACTGAGAGGGACGGCCCCCAGACTCTCTCACTGAGATAGACAGCCCCCAATCTCTCTCACTGAGATGGACAGCCTCCAACCTCTCTCACTGAGAGGGATGGCCCCCAGACTCTCTCACTGAGAGTGACAGCCCCCAACTCTCACTGACATAGACAGCCCCAAACTCTCTCACTGAGATAGATAGCCCCAAACTCTCTCACTGAGGTAGACAGCCCCAAACTCTCTCACTGAGATAGACAGCCCCAAACTCTCTCACTGAGATGGACAGCCCCAAACTCTCTTACTGAGATGGACAGCCCCCAACCTCCCTCACTGAGAGGCATAGCCCCCAACCTCTCTCACTGAGATGGACAGCACCCAAACTTTCTCACTGAGATGGACGGCCCCCATCCTCTCTCACTGAGATGGACAGCCCCCAAACACTCTCACTGAGATGGACAGCCCGAAACTCTATCACTGAGATAGACAGCCCCCAAATCTCACTGAGAGGGACAGCCCCCAAATCTGAGATACACAGCCCCAACCTTTCTCACTGAAAAGGTCAACCCCAACCTCTCTAACTTAGAGGGACGGCCCCAAACCTCTGTCACTGAGATAGACAGCCCCCAACCCCTCTCACTGAGAGGGACGGCCCCCAGACTCTCTCACTGAGATAGACAGCCCCCAACCTCTCTCACGGAGATGGACCGCCCCCAAACTCTCTCACTGAGATGGACAGCCTCCAACCTCCCTCACTGAGAGGGACAGCCCCCAAACTCTCAAACTGAGATAGACAGCCCCAAACTCTCTCAATGAGATAGACAGCCCCAAACTCTCTCACTGAGGTAGACAGCCCCAAACTCTCTCACTGAGATAGACAGCCCCAAACTCTCTCACTGAGATGGACAGCCCCAAACTCTCTTACTGAGATGGACAGCCCCCAACCTCCCTCACTGAGAGGCATAGCCCCCAACCTCTCTCACTGAGATGGACAGCACCCAAACTTTCTCAATGAGATGGACGGCCCCCATCCTCTCTCACTGAGATGGACAGCCCCCAAACACTCTCACTGAGATGGACAGCCCGAAACTCTATCACTGAGATAGACAGCCCCCAAATCTCACTGAGAGGGACAGCCCCCAAATCTGAGATACACAGCCCCAACCTTTCTCACTGAAAAGGTCAACCCCAACCTCTCTAACTTAGAGGGACGGCCCCAAACCTCTGTCACTGAGATAGACAGCCCCCAACCCCTCTCACTGAGAGGGACGGCCCCCAGACTCTCTCACTGAGATAGACAGCCCCCAACCTCTCTCACGGAGATGGACCGCCCCCAAACTCTCTCACTGAGATGGACAGCCTCCAACCTCCCTCACTGAGAGGGACAGCCCCCAAACTCTCAAACTGAGATAGACAGCCCCAAACTCTCTCAATGAGATAGACAGCCCCAAACTCTCTCACTGAGGTGGACAGCCCCAAACTCTCTCACTGAGATAGAGAGCCCCAAACCCTCTTACTGAGATGGACAGCCCACAACCTCACTCACTGAGAGGCATAGCCCCCAACCTCTCTCACTGAGATGGACAGCCCCCAAACTCTCTCACTGAGATGGACGGCCCCCATCCTCTCTCACAGAGATGGACAGCCCCCAAACACTCTCACTGAGATGGACAGCCCGCAACCTCTCTCACTGAGATAGACAGCCCCCAACCTCTCTCAATGAGAGGGATAGCCCAACCTCTCTCACTGAGATAGACAGCCCCAAACTCTCTCACTGAGATAGACAGCCTCAAATGCTCTCACTGAGATAGACAGCCCCCAAATCTCACTGAGAGGGATAGCCCCCAAATCTCACTGAGATATACAGCCCCAACCTCTCTCACTGAGATGGACAGCCCCAACCTCTCTCACTGAGAGGGACGGCCCCCAACCTCTGTCACTGAGATAGAAAGCCTCCAACCCCTCTCACTGAGAGGGACGGCCCCCAGACTCTCTCACTGAGATAGACAGCCCCCAATCTCTCTCACTGAGATGGACCGCCCCCAAACTCTCTCACTGAGATGGACAGCCCCCAGCTCTCTCACTGAGATGGACAGCCCCCAACCTCCCTCACTGAGAGGCACAGCCCCCAAACTCTCTCACTGAGAAAGACAGCCCCAAACTCTCTCACTGAGATAGACAGCCCCAAACTCTCTCACTGAGATGGAGAGCCCCAAACTGTCTCAGTGAGATAGACAGCCCCAAACCTCTCTCACTGATATGGACAGCCCCAGTCTCTGTCACTGAGATAGACAGCCCAAAAGCTCTCTCACTGAGATGGACAGCCCCCAACCACTCTCCCTGAGATGGACGGCCCACAACCTCTCTCACTGAGATGGACAGCCCCTAACCTCCATCACTGAGATTGACAGCCCCTAACCTCTCTCACTGAGACGGACGGCCCCCAACCTCCCTCACTGAGAGGCATAGCCCCCAACCTCTCTCACTGAGATGGACAGCCCCCAAACTCTCTCACTGAGATAGACAGCCCCCAACATCTCTCACTGAGATAGACAGCCCCAACCTCTCTCACTGAGATGGACGTCCCCAACCGCTCTCACTGAGACGGACAGCCACAAACTCTCTCACTGAGATAGACAGCCCCCAACCTCTCTCACTGAGATGGACGGCCCCCAACCTCTCTCACTGAGATGGACGGCACCCAAACTCTCTTACTGAGATGGACAGCCCCCAACCTCCCTCACTGAGAGGCATAGCCCCCAACCTCTCTCACTGAGATGGACAGCCGCCAAACTCTCTCACTGAGATGGACAGCCCCCAAACTCTCTCACTGAGATAGACAGCCCCCAACATCTCTCACTGAGATAGACAGCCCCAACCTCTCTCACTGAGATGGACGTCCCCAACCGCTCTCACTGAGACGGACAGCCACAAACTCTCTCACTGAGATAGACAGCCCCCAACCTCTCTCACTAAGATGGACGGCCCCCAACCTCTCTCACTGAGATGGACGGCACCCAAACTCTCTTACTGAGATGGACAGCCCCCAACCTCCCTCACTGAGAGGCATAGCCCCCAACCTCTCTCACTGAGATGGACAGCCCCCAAACTCTCTCACTGAGATAGACAGCCCCAAAGTCTCTCACTGAGATAGATAGCCTCAAACTCTCTCACTGAGATAGAAAGCACCAAACTCTGTCACTGAGATAGACAGCCCCAAACCTCTCTCACTGAGATGGACAGCCCCCAACCTCTCTCACTGAGAGGGAAGCCCCCAACCTCTCTCACTGAGATGGACAGGCCGCAACCTCTCTCACTGAGATGGACAGCCCCGACCTCTCTCACTGTGATAGACAGCCCCCAACCTCTCTCACTGAGATGGACAGCCCCAACCTCTCTCACAGATATGGACGGCCCCAACCTCTCTCACTGAGATAGACAGCCCCCAACCTCTCTCACTGAGATTGACGGCCCCCAACCTCTCTCACTGAGATGGACGGCACCCAAACTCTCTCACTAATATAGACAGCTCACAACATCTCTCACTGAGATAGACAGCCCCAACATCTCTCACTGAGAGAGACGGCCCCCAATCTCTGTCACTGAGATAGACAGCCCCCAACCCCTCTCACTGACAGCGACGGCCCCCAGACTCTCTCACTGAGATAGACAGCCCCCAATCTCTCTCACTGAGATGGACAGCCTCCAACCTCTCTCACTGAGAGGGATGGCCCCCAGACTCTCTCACTGAGAGTGACAGCCCCCAACTCTCACTGACATAGACAGCCCCAAACTCTCTCACTGAGATAGATAGCCCCAAACTCTCTCACTGAGGTAGACAGCCCCAAACTCTCTCACTGAGATAGACAGCCCCAAACTCTCTCACTGAGATGGACAGCCCCAAACTCTCTTACTGAGATGGACAGCCCCCAACCTCCCTCACTGAGAGGCATAGCCCCCAACCTCTCTCACTGAGATGGACAGCACCCAAACTTTCTCACTGAGATGGACGGCCCCCATCCTCTCTCACTGAGATGGACAGCCCCCAAACACTCTCACTGAGATGGACAGTCCGCAACCTCTCTCACAGAGATAGACAGCCCCCAACCTCTCTCAATGAGGGGGATAGCCCCCACCTCTCTCACTGAGATAGACAGCCCCAACCTCTCTCACTGAGATAGACAGCCCCAAACTCTCTCACTGAGATGGACAGCCCTAAACTCTATCACTGAGATAGACAGCCCCCAAATCTCACTGAGATACACAGCCCCAACCTCTCTCACTGAGATGGACAGCCCCAACCTCTCTCACTGAGAGGGACGGCCCCCAACCTCTCTCACTGAGATAGAAAGCCTCCAACCCCTCTCACTGAGAGGGACGGCCCCCAGACTCTCTCACTGAGATAGACAGCCCCCAATCTCTCTCACTGAGATGGACAGCCTCCAACCTCTCTCACTGAGAGGGATGGCCCCCAGACTCTCTCACTGAGAGTGACAGCCCCCAACTCTCACTGACATAGACAGCCCCAAACTCTCTCACTGAGATAGATAGCCCCAAACTCTCTCACTGAGGTAGACAGCCCCAAACTCTCTCACTGAGATAGACAGCCCCAAACTCTCTCACTGAGATGGACAGCCCCAAACTCTCTTACTGAGATGGACAGCCCCCAACCTCCCTCACTGAGAGGCATAGCCCCCAACCTCTCTCACTGAGATGGACAGCACCCAAACTTTCTCACTGAGATGGACGGCCCCCATCCTCTCTCACTGAGATGGACAGCCCCCAAACACTCTCACTGAGATGGACAGCCCGAAACTCTATCACTGAGATAGACAGCCCCCAAATCTCACTGAGAGGGACAGCCCCCAAATCTGAGATACACAGCCCCAACCTTTCTCACTGAAAAGGTCAACCCCAACCTCTCTAACTTAGAGGGACGGCCCCAAACCTCTGTCACTGAGATAGACAGCCCCCAACCCCTCTCACTGAGAGGGACGGCCCCCAGACTCTCTCACTGAGATAGACAGCCCCCAACCTCTCTCACGGAGATGGACCGCCCCCAAACTCTCTCACTGAGATGGACAGCCTCCAACCTCCCTCACTGAGAGGGACAGCCCCCAAACTCTCAAACTGAGATAGACAGCCCCAAACTCTCTCAATGAGATAGACAGCCCCAAACTCTCTCACTGAGGTAGACAGCCCCAAACTCTCTCACTGAGATAGACAGCCCCAAACTCTCTCACTGAGATGGACAGCCCCAAACTCTCTTACTGAGATGGACAGCCCCCAACCTCCCTCACTGAGAGGCATAGCCCCCAACCTCTCTCACTGAGATGGACAGCACCCAAACTTTCTCAATGAGATGGACGGCCCCCATCCTCTCTCACTGAGATGGACAGCCCCCAAACACTCTCACTGAGATGGACAGCCCGAAACTCTATCACTGAGATAGACAGCCCCCAAATCTCACTGAGAGGGACAGCCCCCAAATCTGAGATACACAGCCCCAACCTTTCTCACTGAAAAGGTCAACCCCAACCTCTCTAACTTAGAGGGACGGCCCCAAACCTCTGTCACTGAGATAGACAGCCCCCAACCCCTCTCACTGAGAGGGACGGCCCCCAGACTCTCTCACTGAGATAGACAGCCCCCAACCTCTCTCACGGAGATGGACCGCCCCCAAACTCTCTCACTGAGATGGACAGCCTCCAACCTCCCTCACTGAGAGGGACAGCCCCCAAACTCTCAAACTGAGATAGACAGCCCCAAACTCTCTCAATGAGATAGACAGCCCCAAACTCTCTCACTGAGGTGGACAGCCCCAAACTCTCTCACTGAGATAGAGAGCCCCAAACCCTCTTACTGAGATGGACAGCCCACAACCTCACTCACTGAGAGGCATAGCCCCCAACCTCTCTCACTGAGATGGACAGCCCCCAAACTCTCTCACTGAGATGGACGGCCCCCATCCTCTCTCACAGAGATGGACAGCCCCCAAACACTCTCACTGAGATGGACAGCCCGCAACCTCTCTCACTGAGATAGACAGCCCCCAACCTCTCTCAATGAGAGGGATAGCCCAACCTCTCTCACTGAGATAGACAGCCCCAAACTCTCTCACTGAGATAGACAGCCTCAAATGCTCTCACTGAGATAGACAGCCCCCAAATCTCACTGAGAGGGATAGCCCCCAAATCTCACTGAGATATACAGCCCCAACCTCTCTCACTGAGATGGACAGCCCCAACCTCTCTCACTGAGAGGGACGGCCCCCAACCTCTGTCACTGAGATAGAAAGCCTCCAACCCCTCTCACTGAGAGGGACGGCCCCCAGACTCTCTCACTGAGATAGACAGCCCCCAATCTCTCTCACTGAGATGGACCGCCCCCAAACTCTCTCACTGAGATGGACAGCCCCCAGCTCTCTCACTGAGATGGACAGCCCCCAACCTCCCTCACTGAGAGGCACAGCCCCCAAACTCTCTCACTGAGAAAGACAGCCCCAAACTCTCTCACTGAGATAGACAGCCCCAAACTCTCTCACTGAGATGGAGAGCCCCAAACTGTCTCAGTGAGATAGACAGCCCCAAACCTCTCTCACTGATATGGACAGCCCCAGTCTCTGTCACTGAGATAGACAGCCCAAAAGCTCTCTCACTGAGATGGACAGCCCCCAACCACTCTCCCTGAGATGGACGGCCCACAACCTCTCTCACTGAGATGGACAGCCCCTAACCTCCATCACTGAGATTGACAGCCCCTAACCTCTCTCACTGAGACGGACGGCCCCCAACCTCCCTCACTGAGAGGCATAGCCCCCAACCTCTCTCACTGAGATGGACAGCCCCCAAACTCTCTCACTGAGATAGACAGCCCCCAACATCTCTCACTGAGATAGACAGCCCCAACCTCTCTCACTGAGATGGACGTCCCCAACCGCTCTCACTGAGACGGACAGCCACAAACTCTCTCACTGAGATAGACAGCCCCCAACCTCTCTCACTGAGATGGACGGCCCCCAACCTCTCTCACTGAGATGGACGGCACCCAAACTCTCTTACTGAGATGGACAGCCCCCAACCTCCCTCACTGAGAGGCATAGCCCCCAACCTCTCTCACTGAGATGGACAGCCGCCAAACTCTCTCACTGAGATGGACAGCCCCCAAACTCTCTCACTGAGATAGACAGCCCCCAACATCTCTCACTGAGATAGACAGCCCCAACCTCTCTCACTGAGATGGACGTCCCCAACCGCTCTCACTGAGACGGACAGCCACAAACTCTCTCACTGAGATAGACAGCCCCCAACCTCTCTCACTGAGATGGACGGCCCCCAACCTCTCTCACTGAGATGGACGGCACCCAAACTCTCTTACTGAGATGGACAGCCCCCAACCTCCCTCACTGAGAGGCATAGCCCCCAACCTCTCTCACTGAGATGGACAGCCCCCAAACTCTCTCACTGAGATAGACAGCCCCAAAGTCTCTCACTGAGATAGATAGCCTCAAACTCTCTCACTGAGATAGAAAGCACCAAACTCTGTCACTGAGATAGACAGCCCCAAACCTCTCTCACTGAGATGGACAGCCCCCAACCTCTCTCACTGAGAGGGAAGCCCCCAACCTCTCTCACTGAGATGGACAGGCCGCAACCTCTCTCACTGAGATGGACAGCCCCGACCTCTCTCACTGTGATAGACAGCCCCCAACCTCTCTCACTGAGATGGACAGCCCCAACCTCTCTCACAGATATGGACGGCCCCAACCTCTCTCACTGAGATAGACAGCCCCCAACCTCTCTCACTGAGATTGACGGCCCCCAACCTCTCTCACTGAGATGGACGGCACCCAAACTCTCTCACTAATATAGACAGCTCACAACATCTCTCACTGAGATAGACAGCCCCAACATCTCTCACTGAGAGAGACGGCCCCCAATCTCTGTCACTGAGATAGACAGCCCCCAACCCCTCTCACTGACAGCGACGGCCCCCAGACTCTCTCACTGAGATAGACAGCCCCCAATCTCTCTCACTGAGATGGACAGCCTCCAACCTCTCTCACTGAGAGGGATGGCCCCCAGACTCTCTCACTGAGAGTGACAGCCCCCAACTCTCACTGACATAGACAGCCCCAAACTCTCTCACTGAGATAGATAGCCCCAAACTCTCTCACTGAGGTAGACAGCCCCAAACTCTCTCACTGAGATAGACAGCCCCAAACTCTCTCACTGAGATGGACAGCCCCAAACTCTCTTACTGAGATGGACAGCCCCCAACCTCCCTCACTGAGAGGCATAGCCCCCAACCTCTCTCACTGAGATGGACAGCACCCAAACTTTCTCACTGAGATGGACGGCCCCCATCCTCTCTCACTGAGATGGACAGCCCCCAAACACTCTCACTGAGATGGACAGCCCGAAACTCTATCACTGAGATAGACAGCCCCCAAATCTCACTGAGAGGGACAGCCCCCAAATCTGAGATACACAGCCCCAACCTTTCTCACTGAAAAGGTCAACCCCAACCTCTCTAACTTAGAGGGACGGCCCCAAACCTCTGTCACTGAGATAGACAGCCCCCAACCCCTCTCACTGAGAGGGACGGCCCCCAGACTCTCTCACTGAGATAGACAGCCCCCAACCTCTCTCACGGAGATGGACCGCCCCCAAACTCTCTCACTGAGATGGACAGCCTCCAACCTCCCTCACTGAGAGGGACAGCCCCCAAACTCTCAAACTGAGATAGACAGCCCCAAACTCTCTCAATGAGATAGACAGCCCCAAACTCTCTCACTGAGGTAGACAGCCCCAAACTCTCTCACTGAGATAGACAGCCCCAAACTCTCTCACTGAGATGGACAGCCCCAAACTCTCTTACTGAGATGGACAGCCCCCAACCTCCCTCACTGAGAGGCATAGCCCCCAACCTCTCTCACTGAGATGGACAGCACCCAAACTTTCTCAATGAGATGGACGGCCCCCATCCTCTCTCACTGAGATGGACAGCCCCCAAACACTCTCACTGAGATGGACAGCCCGAAACTCTATCACTGAGATAGACAGCCCCCAAATCTCACTGAGAGGGACAGCCCCCAAATCTGAGATACACAGCCCCAACCTTTCTCACTGAAAAGGTCAACCCCAACCTCTCTAACTTAGAGGGACGGCCCCAAACCTCTGTCACTGAGATAGACAGCCCCCAACCCCTCTCACTGAGAGGGACGGCCCCCAGACTCTCTCACTGAGATAGACAGCCCCCAACCTCTCTCACGGAGATGGACCGCCCCCAAACTCTCTCACTGAGATGGACAGCCTCCAACCTCCCTCACTGAGAGGGACAGCCCCCAAACTCTCAAACTGAGATAGACAGCCCCAAACTCTCTCAATGAGATAGACAGCCCCAAACTCTCTCACTGAGGTGGACAGCCCCAAACTCTCTCACTGAGATAGAGAGCCCCAAACCCTCTTACTGAGATGGACAGCCCACAACCTCACTCACTGAGAGGCATAGCCCCCAACCTCTCTCACTGAGATGGACAGCCCCCAAACTCTCTCACTGAGATGGACGGCCCCCATCCTCTCTCACAGAGATGGACAGCCCCCAAACACTCTCACTGAGATGGACAGCCCGCAACCTCTCTCACTGAGATAGACAGCCCCCAACCTCTCTCAATGAGAGGGATAGCCCAACCTCTCTCACTGAGATAGACAGCCCCAAACTCTCTCACTGAGATAGACAGCCTCAAATGCTCTCACTGAGATAGACAGCCCCCAAATCTCACTGAGAGGGATAGCCCCCAAATCTCACTGAGATATACAGCCCCAACCTCTCTCACTGAGATGGACAGCCCCAACCTCTCTCACTGAGAGGGACGGCCCCCAACCTCTGTCACTGAGATAGAAAGCCTCCAACCCCTCTCACTGAGAGGGACGGCCCCCAGACTCTCTCACTGAGATAGACAGCCCCCAATCTCTCTCACTGAGATGGACCGCCCCCAAACTCTCTCACTGAGATGGACAGCCCCCAGCTCTCTCACTGAGATGGACAGCCCCCAACCTCCCTCACTGAGAGGCACAGCCCCCAAACTCTCTCACTGAGAAAGACAGCCCCAAACTCTCTCACTGAGATAGACAGCCCCAAACTCTCTCACTGAGATGGAGAGCCCCAAACTGTCTCAGTGAGATAGACAGCCCCAAACCTCTCTCACTGATATGGACAGCCCCAGTCTCTGTCACTGAGATAGACAGCCCAAAAGCTCTCTCACTGAGATGGACAGCCCCCAACCACTCTCCCTGAGATGGACGGCCCACAACCTCTCTCACTGAGATGGACAGCCCCTAACCTCCATCACTGAGATTGACAGCCCCTAACCTCTCTCACTGAGACGGACGGCCCCCAACCTCCCTCACTGAGAGGCATAGCCCCCAACCTCTCTCACTGAGATGGACAGCCCCCAAACTCTCTCACTGAGATAGACAGCCCCCAACATCTCTCACTGAGATAGACAGCCCCAACCTCTCTCACTGAGATGGACGTCCCCAACCGCTCTCACTGAGACGGACAGCCACAAACTCTCTCACTGAGATAGACAGCCCCCAACCTCTCTCACTGAGATGGACGGCCCCCAACCTCTCTCACTGAGATGGACGGCACCCAAACTCTCTTACTGAGATGGACAGCCCCCAACCTCCCTCACTGAGAGGCATAGCCCCCAACCTCTCTCACTGAGATGGACAGCCGCCAAACTCTCTCACTGAGATGGACAGCCCCCAAACTCTCTCACTGAGATAGACAGCCCCCAACATCTCTCACTGAGATAGACAGCCCCAACCTCTCTCACTGAGATGGACGTCCCCAACCGCTCTCACTGAGACGGACAGCCACAAACTCTCTCACTGAGATAGACAGCCCCCAACCTCTCTCACTGAGATGGACGGCCCCCAACCTCTCTCACTGAGATGGACGGCACCCAAACTCTCTTACTGAGATGGACAGCCCCCAACCTCCCTCACTGAGAGGCATAGCCCCCAACCTCTCTCACTGAGATGGACAGCCCCCAAACTCTCTCACTGAGATAGACAGCCCCAAAGTCTCTCACTGAGATAGATAGCCTCAAACTCTCTCACTGAGATAGAAAGCACCAAACTCTGTCACTGAGATAGACAGCCCCAAACCTCTCTCACTGAGATGGACAGCCCCCAACCTCTCTCACTGAGAGGGAAGCCCCCAACCTCTCTCACTGAGATGGACAGGCCGCAACCTCTCTCACTGAGATGGACAGCCCCGACCTCTCTCACTGTGATAGACAGCCCCCAACCTCTCTCACTGAGATGGACAGCCCCAACCTCTCTCACAGATATGGACGGCCCCAACCTCTCTCACTGAGATAGACAGCCCCCAACCTCTCTCACTGAGATTGACGGCCCCCAACCTCTCTCACTGAGATGGACGGCACCCAAACTCTCTCACTAATATAGACAGCTCACAACATCTCTCACTGAGATAGACAGCCCCAACATCTCTCACTGAGAGAGACGGCCCCCAATCTCTGTCACTGAGATAGACAGCCCCCAACCCCTCTCACTGACAGCGACGGCCCCCAGACTCTCTCACTGAGATAGACAGCCCCCAACCTCTCTCACGGAGATGGACCGCCCCCAAACTCTCTCACTGAGATGGACAGCCTCCAACCTCCCTCACTGAGAGGGACAGCCCCCAAACTCTCAAACTGAGATAGACAGCCCCAAACTCTCTCAATGAGATAGACAGCCCCAAACTCTCTCACTGAGGTGGACAGCCCCAAACTCTCTCACTGAGATAGAGAGCCCCAAACCCTCTTACTGAGATGGACAGCCCACAACCTCACTCACTGAGAGGCATAGCCCCCAACCTCTCTCACTGAGATGGACAGCCCCCAAACTCTCTCACTGAGATGGACGGCCCCCATCCTCTCTCACAGAGATGGACAGCCCCCAAACACTCTCACTGAGATGGACAGCCCGCAACCTCTCTCACTGAGATAGACAGCCCCCAACCTCTCTCAATGAGAGGGATAGCCCAACCTCTCTCACTGAGATAGACAGCCCCAAACTCTCTCACTGAGATAGACAGCCTCAAATGCTCTCACTGAGATAGACAGCCCCCAAATCTCACTGAGAGGGATAGCCCCCAAATCTCACTGAGATATACAGCCCCAACCTCTCTCACTGAGATGGACAGCCCCAACCTCTCTCACTGAGAGGGACGGCCCCCAACCTCTGTCACTGAGATAGAAAGCCTCCAACCCCTCTCACTGAGAGGGACGGCCCCCAGACTCTCTCACTGAGATAGACAGCCCCCAATCTCTCTCACTGAGATGGACCGCCCCCAAACTCTCTCACTGAGATGGACAGCCCCCAGCTCTCTCACTGAGATGGACAGCCCCCAACCTCCCTCACTGAGAGGCACAGCCCCCAAACTCTCTCACTGAGAAAGACAGCCCCAAACTCTCTCACTGAGATAGACAGCCCCAAACTCTCTCACTGAGATGGAGAGCCCCAAACTGTCTCAGTGAGATAGACAGCCCCAAACCTCTCTCACTGATATGGACAGCCCCAGTCTCTGTCACTGAGATAGACAGCCCAAAAGCTCTCTCACTGAGATGGACAGCCCCCAACCACTCTCCCTGAGATGGACGGCCCACAACCTCTCTCACTGAGATGGACAGCCCCTAACCTCCATCACTGAGATTGACAGCCCCTAACCTCTCTCACTGAGACGGACGGCCCCCAACCTCCCTCACTGAGAGGCATAGCCCCCAACCTCTCTCACTGAGATGGACAGCCCCCAAACTCTCTCACTGAGATAGACAGCCCCCAACATCTCTCACTGAGATAGACAGCCCCAACCTCTCTCACTGAGATGGACGTCCCCAACCGCTCTCACTGAGACGGACAGCCACAAACTCTCTCACTGAGATAGACAGCCCCCAACCTCTCTCACTGAGATGGACGGCCCCCAACCTCTCTCACTGAGATGGACGGCACCCAAACTCTCTTACTGAGATGGACAGCCCCCAACCTCCCTCACTGAGAGGCATAGCCCCCAACCTCTCTCACTGAGATGGACAGCCGCCAAACTCTCTCACTGAGATGGACAGCCCCCAAACTCTCTCACTGAGATAGACAGCCCCCAACATCTCTCACTGAGATAGACAGCCCCAACCTCTCTCACTGAGATGGACGTCCCCAACCGCTCTCACTGAGACGGACAGCCACAAACTCTCTCACTGAGATAGACAGCCCCCAACCTCTCTCACTAAGATGGACGGCCCCCAACCTCTCTCACTGAGATGGACGGCACCCAAACTCTCTTACTGAGATGGACAGCCCCCAACCTCCCTCACTGAGAGGCATAGCCCCCAACCTCTCTCACTGAGATGGACAGCCCCCAAACTCTCTCACTGAGATAGACAGCCCCAAAGTCTCTCACTGAGATAGATAGCCTCAAACTCTCTCACTGAGATAGAAAGCACCAAACTCTGTCACTGAGATAGACAGCCCCAAACCTCTCTCACTGAGATGGACAGCCCCCAACCTCTCTCACTGAGAGGGAAGCCCCCAACCTCTCTCACTGAGATGGACAGGCCGCAACCTCTCTCACTGAGATGGACAGCCCCGACCTCTCTCACTGTGATAGACAGCCCCCAACCTCTCTCACTGAGATGGACAGCCCCAACCTCTCTCACAGATATGGACGGCCCCAACCTCTCTCACTGAGATAGACAGCCCCCAACCTCTCTCACTGAGATTGACGGCCCCCAACCTCTCTCACTGAGATGGACGGCACCCAAACTCTCTCACTAATATAGACAGCTCACAACATCTCTCACTGAGATAGACAGCCCCAACATCTCTCACTGAGAGAGACGGCCCCCAATCTCTGTCACTGAGATAGACAGCCCCCAACCCCTCTCACTAACAGCGACGGCCCCCAGACTCTCTCACTGAGATAGACAGCCCCCAACCTCTCTCACTGAGATGGAGAGCCCCCAACCTCTCTCACTGAGATGGATGGGCCCCAACCTCACTCACTGAGATGGACGGCCCCCAACCTCTCACTGAGATAGACAGCCCCCAACCCCTCTCACTGAGAGGGACGGCCCCCAGACTCTCTCACTGAGGTAGACAGCCCCCAACCTCTCTCACTGAGATGGACAGCCCCAAACTCTCTCACTGAGATGGACAGCCTCCAACCTCTCTCACTGAGAGGGATGGCCCAGAGACTCTCTCACTGAGAGTGACAGCCCCCAACTCTCACTGAGATAGACAGCCCCAAACTCTCTCACTGAGATAGATAGCCCCAAACTCTCTCACTGAGGTAGACAGCCCCAAACTCTCTCACTGAGATAGACAGCCCCAAACTCCCTTACTGAGATGGACAGCCCCAAACTCTCTTACTGAGATGGACAGCCCCCAACCTCCCTCACTGAGAGGCATAGCCCCCAACCTCTCTCACTGAGATGGACAGCCCCCAAACTCTCTCACTGAGATAGATAGCCCCAAAGCCTCTCACTGAGATAGATAGCATCAAACTCTCTCACTGAGATAGAAAGCACCAAACTCTGTCACTGAAATAGACAGCCCCAAACCTCTCTCACTGAGATGGACAGCCCCCAACCTCTCTCACTGAGAGGGAGGCCCCCAACCTCTCTCACTGAGATGGACAGCCCGCAACCTCTCTCACTGAGATGGACAGCCCCGACCTCTCTCACTGTGATAGACAGCCCCCAACCTCTCTCACTGAGATGGACAGCCCCCAACCTCTCTCACTGAGATGGACGGCACCCAAACTCTCTCACTAATATAGACAGCTCACAACATCTCTCACTGAGATAGACAGCCCCAACATCTCTCACTGAGAGAGACGGCCCCCAATCTCTGTCACTGAGATAGACAGCCCCCAACCTCTCTCACTGAGATGGAGAGCCCCAAACTCTCTCACTGAGATGGACAGGCCCCATCCTCTCTCACTGAGAGGGATGGCCCCCAGACACTGTCACTGAGAGTGACAGCCCCCAACTCTCACTGAGATAGACAGCCCCAAACTCTCTCACTGAGATAGATAGCCCCCAACTCTCTCACTGAGATAGACAGCCCCAAACTCTCTCACTGAGATAGACACCCACAAACTCTCTCATTGAGATAGACAGCCCCAAACTCTCTTACTGAGATGGACAGCCCCCAACCTCCCTCACTGAGAGGCATAGCCCCCAATCTCTCTCACAGAGATGGACGGTCCCCAAACTCTTTCAGTGAGACAGACAGCCCCAAACTCTCTCACTGAGATGGACGGCCCCAAACCTCTCTCACTGAGATGGACAGCCCCCAACCTCTCTCACTGAGAGGGATAGCCCCAACTTCTCTCACTGAGATAGAAAGCCCCAACCTCTCTCACTGAGATAGAAAGCCCCAACCTCTCTCACTGAGATAGACAGCCCCAAACTCTCTCACTGAGATGGACAGCTCCAACCCCTCTCACTGAGATGGACGTACCCAACCTCTCTCACTGAGATGGTCAGCCCCCAACCTCTCTCACCGAGATGTTCGGCCCCAAACTCTCTCACTGAGATGGACAGCCTCCAACCTCTCTCACTGAGAGGGATGGCCCCAAACTCTCTCACTGAGATAGACAGCCCCAACCTCTCTCACTGAGATAGACAGCCCCAAACTCTCTCACTGAGATGGACAGCCCCCAACCTATCTCACTGAGAGGGATAGCCCCAACCTCTCTCACTGAGATAGACAGCCCCATCCTCTGTCACTGAGATAGGCAGCCCCCAACCTCTCTCACTGAGATGGACAGCCCCAAACTCTCTCACTGAGAGGGATGGCCCGCAGACTCTCTCACTGAGAGTGACAGCCCCCAACTCTCACTGAGATAGACAGCCCCAAACTCTCTCACTGAGATAGACAGCCCCCAACTCTCACTGAGAGGGACAGCCCCCAAACCTCACTGATATAGACGGCCCCAACCTCTTTCACTGAGATGGACAGCCCCAACCTCTCTCACTGTGAGGGATGGCCCCCAACCTCTCTCACTGAGAGGGACAGCCCCAAACTCTCTCACTGAGATAGACAGCCCCCAACCTCTCTCACTGAGAGGGACGGCCCCCAGACTCTCTCAATGAGAGTGACAGCCCCCAACTCTCTCTGAGATAGACAGCCCCAAACTCTCTCACTGAGATAGACAGACCCAACCTCACTCACTGAGATAGACAGCCCCAACCTCTCTCAACGAGAGAGACAGCCACAACCTCTCTCACTGAGATAGACAGCCCAAACTTCTCTCACTGAGATACACAGCTCCAAACTCTCTCACTGAGATGGACAGCCCCAAACTCTCTCACTGAGATAGACAGCTCCAAGCTCTCTCTCTGAGATAGACAGACCCCAACTCTCACTGAGAGGGACAGCCCCCAAATCTCACTGAGATAGACAGCCCCCAACCTCTCTCACTGAGATAGACAGCCCCAACCTCTCTCACTGAGATGGATGTACCCAACCTCTCTCACTGAGATGGTCAGCCCCCAACCTCTCTCACCGAGATGTTCGGCCCCAAACTCTCTCACTGAGATGGACAGCCTCCAACCTCTCTCACTGAGAGGGATGGCCCCAAACTCTCTCACTGAGATAGACAGCCCCCAACCTCTCTCGCTGAGAGGGATAGCCCCAAACTCTCTCACTGAGATAGACAGCCCCAACCTCTCTCACTGAGATAGACAGCCCCAAACTCTCTCACTGAGATGGACAGCCCCCAACCTATCTCACTGAGAGGGATAGCCCCAACCTCTCTCACTGAGATAGACAGCCCCATCCTCTGTCACTGAGATAGGCAGCCCCCAACCTCTCTCACTGAGATGGACAGCCCCAAACTCTCTCACTGAGAGGGATGGCCCGCAGACTCTCTCACTGAGAGTGACAGCCCCCAACTCTCACTGAGATAGACAGCCCCAAACTCTCTCACTGAGATAGACAGCCCCCAACTCTCACTGAGAGGGACAGCCCCCAAATCTCACTGATATAGACGGCCCCAACCTCTCTCACTGAGATGGACAGCCCCAACCTCTCTCACTGTGAGGGATGGCCCCCAACCTCTCTCACTGAGATGGACAGCCCCAAATTCTCTCACTGAGATAGACAGCCCCCAACCTCTCTCACTGAGAGGGACGGCCCCCAGACTCTCTCAATGAGAGTGACAGCCCCCAACTCTCTCTGAGATAGACAGCCCCAAACTCTCTCACTGAGATAGACAGACCCAACCTCACTCACTGAGATAGACAGCCCCAACCTCTCTCAACGAGAGAGACAGCCCCAACCTCTCTCACTGAGATAGACAGCCCAAACTTCTCTCACTGAGATACACAGCTCCAAACTCTCTCACTGAGATAGACAACTCCAAGCTCTCTCTCTGAGATAGACAGACCCCAACTCTCACTGAGAGGGACAGCCCCCAAATCTCACTGAGATAGACAGCCCCCAACCTCTCTCACTGAGATAGACAGCCCCAAACTCTCTCACTGAGATGGACAGCCCCCAGCCTCTCTCACTGAGAGGGATGGCCCCCAGACTCTCTCACTGAGAGTGACAGCCCCCAACTCTCACTGAGATAGACACCCCAAACTCTCTCACTGAGATAGATAGCCCCAAACTCTCTCACTGAGATAGACAGCCCCAAACTCTCTCACTGAGATAGACAGCCCCAAACTCTCTCACTGAGATAGACATCCCCATACTCTCTTACTGAGATGGAAGGCCCCCAAACCCTCTCACTGAGAGGGACGGCAACCAAGCTCTTTCACTGAGATAGACAGCCCCCAACCTCTCTCACTGAGATAGACAGCCCCAACCTCTCTCACTCACATGGACGTACACAACCTCTCTCACTGAGATGGACAGCCGCAAACTCTCTCACTGAGATGGACAGACCCCATCCTCTCTCACTGAGAGGGATGGCCCCCGGACACTGTCACTGAGAGTGACAGCCCCCAACTCTCACTGAGATAGACAGCCCCAAACTCTCTCACTGAGATAGATAGCCCCCAACTCTCTCACTGAGATAGACAGCCCCAAACTCTCTCACTGTGATAGACACCCACAAACTCTCTCATTGAGATAGACAGCCCCAAACTCTCTTACTGAGATGGACAGCCCCCAACCTCCCTCACTGAGAGGCATAGCCCCCAATCTCTCTCACAGAGATGGACGGTCCCCAAACTCTTTCAGTGAGACAGACAGCCCCAAACTCTCTCACTGAGATGGACGGCCCCAAACCTCTCTCACTGAGATGGACAGCCCCCAACCTTTCTCACTGAGAGGGATAGCCCCAACCTCTCTCACTGAGATAGAAAGCCCCAACCTCTCTCACTGAGATAGAAAGCCCCAACCTCTCTCACTGAGATAGACAGCCCCAAACTCTCTCACTGAAATGGACAGCTCCAACCTCTCTCACTGAGATGGACGTACCCAACCTCTCTCACTGAGATGGTCAGCCCCCAACCTCTCTCACCGAGATGTTCGGCCCCAAACTCTCTCACTGAGATGGACAGCCTCCAACCTCTCTAACTGAGAGGGATGGCCCCAAACTCTCTCACTGAGATAGACAGCCCCCAACCTCTCTCGCTGAGAGGTATAGCCCCAAACTCTCTCACTGAGATAGACAGCCCCAACCTCTCTCACTGAGATAGACAGCCCCAAACTCTCTCACTGAGATGGACAGCCCCCAACCTATCTCACTGAGAGGGATAGCCCCAACCTCTCTCACTGAGATAGACAGCCCCATCCTCTGTCACTGAGATAGGCAGCCCCCAACCTCTCTCACTGAGATGGACAGCCCCAAACTCTCTCACTGAGAGGGATGGCCCGCAGACTCTCTCACTGAGAGTGACAGCCCCCAACTCTCACTGAGATAGACAGCCCCAAACTCTCTCACTGAGATAGACAGCCCCCAACTCTCACTGAGATAGACAGCCCCCAACCTCTCTCACTGAGATTGACGGCCCCTAACCTCTCTCACTGAGATAGACAGCCCCAAACTCTCTCACTGAGATAGACAGCCCCAAACTCTCTCGCTGACATGGACAGCCCCAAACTCTCTCAATGAGATAGACAGCCCCCGACTCTCTCGCTGAGATGGACAGCCCCAAACTCTCTCAATGAGATAGACAGCCCCCAACTCTCACTGAGAGGGACAGCCTTCAAATCTCACTTAGATAGACAGCCCCCAACCTCTCTCACTGAGATAGACAGCCCCAACCTCTCTCACTGAGATGGACGTACCCAACCTCTCTCACTGAGATGGACAGCCCGCAAACTCTCTCACTGAGAGGGATGGCCCCCAAACTCTCTCACTGAGAGTGACAGCCCCCAACTCTCACTGAGATAGACAGCCCCAAACTCTCTCACTGAGATAGACAGCCCCAACCTCTCTCACTGAGATTGACAGCCCCAACCTCTCTCACTGAGATGGACGTACCCAACCTCTCTCACTGAGATGGACCGTCCCAAACTCTATCACTGAGATGGACAGCCCCCAACCTCTCTCACTGAGAGCGATGGCCCCCAGACACTCTCACTGAGAGTGTCAGCCCCCAACTCTCACTGAGATAGACAGCCCCAAACTGTCTCACTGAGATAGATAGCCCCAAACCTCTCTCACTGAGATAGACAGCCCCATCCTATGTCACTGAGATAGACAGCCCCCAACCTCTCTCACTGAGATGGACAGCCCCAAACTCTCTCACTGAGATAGACAGCCCCCAACTCTCACTGAGAGGGACAGCCCCCAAATCTCACTGAGATAGACAGCCCCAAGCTTTCTCACTGAGATGGACAGCCCCCAACCTCTCTCACTGAGAGGGACGGCCCCCGACCTCTGTCACTGAGATAGACAGCCCCCACCTCTCTCACTGAGAGGGACGGCCCCCAGACTCTCTCACTGAGAGTGACAGCCCCCAACTCTCACTGAGATAGACAGCTCCCAACCTCTCTCACTGAGATGGACGGCACCCAACCTCCCTCACTGAGATAGACAGCCCCCAACCTCTCTCACTGAGATAGACAGCCCCAAACTCTCTTACTGAGATGGACGGCCCCCAACCTCTCTCACTGAGATGGACAGCCCCTAACCTCTAACACTGAGATGGACAGTCCTAACCTCTCTCACTAACATGGACAGCCCCCAAACTCTCTCACTGAGATGGACAGTCCCAACCTCTCTCACTGAGAGGGACAGCCCCCAACCTCTCTCACGGAGATGGACGGCCGCCAACTTCTTTCACTGAGCTGGACAGCCCCCAACCTCTCTCACTGAGATGGACAGCCCCCAAACTCTCTCATTGAGATAGACAGCCCCACCCTCTCTCACTGAGATGGACAGCCCCCAGCCTCTCTCACTGGGATGGACTGCCCCCAATCTTTTTGTTAATTCATTCACGGGATGTGGGCCTCTCTCCCTGAGATAGACTGCCCCAAACTCTCTCACTGAGATAGACAGCCCCCAACCTCTCTCACTGAGATAGACAGCCCCCAACCTCTCTCACTTAGATAGACAGCCCCATCCTGAGTTGCCCTTGAGAAGTTGGTGGTGAGCAGCCTTCTTGAACCGCTGCAATCCATGTGATGTAGGTACTCTACAGTGCTGGTAAGAAGGGAGTTCCAGGATTTTGACCCCAAGACTGTGAAGGAATAGTGATATATTTCCAAGTCAGGATGGTGAGTGACTTGGAGGGGAGCTTCCAGGTGGTGGTGTCCCTATATATCTGCTGCCCTTGTCCTTCTAGATGGTAGCGCTCGCAGCTTTGGAAGGTGCTGTCTAAGGAGCCTTGGTGAATTCCGGCAGTGCATCTTGTAGATGGTACACACTGCTGCTACTGTACGTCGGTGGTGGAGGGAGTGAATGTGATGCCAATCAAGCAGGTTGTTTTGTCCTGGACGGTGTCAAGCTTCTTGAGTGTTGTGGGAGCTGCACTCATCCAGGCAAGTGGAGAGTTTTCCATCACACTCCTGGCTTGTGCCTTGTAGATGGTGGACAGGCTTTGAGGAGTCAGGAGGTGAGTTACTCATCACATGATTCCTAACCTCTGACCTGCTCTTGTAGCCACAATATTTACATGGCTAGTCCAGTTCAGTTTCTGGTCAATGGTAACCCCAAGGATGTTGATAGTGGGGGATTCAGTGATGGTAATGCCATTGAACATCAAGGGGTGATGGTAGGATTCTCTCTTGTAGGAGATGGTCACTGCCTGACACTTGTGTGGTGCGAATGTTACTTTCTACTTGTTAGCCCAAGCCTGGATATTATCCAGGTCTTGCTGCATAGACTGCTTCATTATTTGAGGAGTCGCGAATGGTGCTGAACATTGTACAATCATCAGCGAACATCCCCACTTCTGACCTTATGATGGAAGGAAGGTCATTGATGAAGCAGCTGAAGATGGTTGGGCTGAGGACACTACCCTGGGGAACGCCTGCCATGATGTCCTGGAGCTGAGGTGACTGACCTCCAACAACCACAACTATCTTCCTTTGTGCTAGGTATGACTCCAACCAGCAGAGCGTTTTCCCCCTGATTCCCATTGACTCCAGTTTTGCTCGGGCTCCTTGATGCCACACTCAGTCAAATGTGGCCTTGATGTCAAGGGCAGTCATTCTCACCTCACCTGTGGAGTTCAGCTCTTTTGTCCATGTTTGAACCAAGGCTGTAATGAGGTCAGGAGCTGAGTGGCCCTGGTGGAACCCAAACTGGGCATCAGTGAGCATGTTATTGTTAAGCAAGGGCCACTTGATAGCACTGTTGATGACCCCTTCCATTTCTTTACTGATAATTGAGAGCAGACTGATGGGGCAGTATTTGGCTGGGTTGGATTTGTCCTGTTTTTTATGTACAGGACATACCCGGGCAATTTTCCACATAGCCGGGTAGATGCCTGTGTTGTAACTGTACTGGAACAGCTTGGCTAGGGTCACAGTAAGTTCTGAAGCACAAGTCTTCAGTACTTTTGCTGGAATATTGTCAGGGCTCATAGCCTTTGCAGTATCCAATGCCTTCAGCCGTTTCTTGATATCACATGGAGTGAATTGAATTGGTTGAAGACTGGCATCTATGTTGCTGGGACCCCCGGAGAGACAGGTCCAAGTGTTCAGACACTGAGAGACCAGTCCAGGTGCTCAGGCACAGAGAGACTAGTGCAGGTGTTCAGACACTGAGGGACCAGTCCAGGTGTTCATACACTGAGAGACCAGTCCAGGTGTTCGCACACAGGGACCAGACCAGGTGTTCAGACACAGAGACCAGACCAGGTGTTCAGACGCAGAGAGACCAGTTTAGGTGTTCAGACACTTACCCTGTGGGAAGAAGAATGCTGAGAGCCAGAATGCATGTGGCTCTGCGCCCCCGATCTCCGGTGATTTCAATGGTGTTTGGGACAAAAGCCTGTTGAAGATTGAGAAATGTGTAATGTTAATCATGTCATCAGACACTGACAAACTACGTCACAATCCTGGCCAATGTTTATCCAGGGACTGGTTAATATATAAATGGAGGCTGGGCAATGGACAATCCAGAGAACGGGTAATGTATATCCAGAGACAGGGTGATGTGTATCCAGTGTTGGGGTAATGTATATCCAGAGACAGGGTGATGTGTATCCAGTATTGGGGTAATGTATATCCAGAGACAGGGTGATGTGTATCCAGTGTTGGGGTAATGTATATCCAGAGACAGGGTGATGTGTATCCAGTGTTGGGGTAATGTATATCCAGAGACAGGGTGATGTGTATCCAGTGTTGGGGTAATGTATATCCAGAGACAGGGTGATGTGTATCCAATGTTGGGGTAATGTATATCCAGAGGAGCAGGTAATCTATATACAGGGAATGGGAAATGTATATCCAGAGTCTGGATAATGTATATCCATGTCATGAAGCTGTTTTGGAAATTTTTTGTAAAACAGAGGTTTGGTCTATGGGTATGTCTTAATCGGATTAAAGCCAGGTGGTCTGGGTATTTTGATGTGCTAGTTTGAGATGTAAACAGAGAGATAGCGTGCATTTACATTTTTTGAATAGAGCATTCAAGAAGTGGGGTGAAAACTTGATGCTTTTCTAACAGATACTAAGCCATATGTTTATATTACTAATAAAATTGGTATTATGAAAGGGGTTTCATTGTTAAAAGGTGAAGTTCAAAAAGGTCAGAATTAACATTCAATGGGGCTGGTAAGTATAACTTCAGTAGTGTTCGGGTATGCAGGGCAGTGGCAAGGTGAGATCAAAAGGCAGCTGCAAACCTCCAACTGGCTCCACAGTGAAAGGAACCTCATTTTGCATTTGTGAGGTAAAAATGCTTTGCCTGGTGTTTGGTTAAGTCTATGGGCTGTTGTTGCCTTAGTGGAGATTAGTTTAGGAATTTGTTAAAAGTTATGATAGTAGTAATTTGTAGCCATGTGTATATATTTTAACCTGTGTAATTAATAAAATGTTTAATTTAGTTTAATGTAAAAGCTCAAGAACTAGTGATTTGATTCCTGAGTTTAGAGTCACATCTCAAATATAACACTTAAAATTATAGGTTATGACAGTTGATTAAAGTTTCCCTCTGGGATTTTAAAATAACTGTCTTACCTACTGCATCGGGGCTGTGCCAGGAATAAATTATATTTCTAATTCATCGATTGGCTAGGAATTGGTGAATATTAAGCTTACGGGTAGGAGAGGCTCTTTGAATTCAGGAGTTGGTGAGGTATCTTAGAAGTGGTGAGACTGCAAGATGGCTTTGGCAATTGCTAAGACTTGTCTGGGAGTAGAAGCAATTACTCTGATTGGGTTGGAGAAAATAACCAAAAGCAAGTTAACAGAGTTGGATAAGTTACAGTTGGGGTTACCTGCAGGAGCTAGGAAATCTGATATAGTTAAAAGTTTAGCACAGCATTTACAGTTGGAAGTGAAACCTGACACTTGTGAGTCACAGTTGGAGGTAGTGAGACTTCAGTTACAAATGAAAAAGCTTGAATTAGAAGCAAAGGACAGGGAAATAGTTTTTAAAAGGGAATTAGAAATTGCAAAGATGGAGAAGGAGGAAAGAGAAAGAGAGAGAGAAAGAGAATTCCAACTGAAAATGTTGGCAGTTAGAAGAGGCTTCAGTAGGTGAGGAAGGATTTATCTTTAGAGTAGAACCCAGTGGGGAGATGTTTAAATTTGTACAAGCTCTTCCAAAGTTTCATTGAGGAAACAGATCTTGAAGCATTCTTTATTTCATTTGAGAAGTTAGCTAAACAGAAGAAATGGCCACAGGAAAACTGGACATTATTATTACAGTCTAAGTTGTTAGGTAAGGGGCTTGAGGTAAACGCTTCGCTTTCAGAAGAAATGTTGGTGAATTATGACGTGGTGAAAAAAGCTATTTTGAGTGCATATGAGTTGGTTCCTGAAGCATACAGGCAGAAATTTAGGAATATGGGAAAACAGCCTGGGAAAACTTATTTTGAGTTTGAAAAAATAAAGCAAAGTAATTTTGACCGGTGGATACAGGTGTTAAAAATAGAGACAACATATGCAGCTCTTAGAGAAGTCATTCTTTTGGAAGAATTTAAAGATTCAATCCCTCCCGTAGTGAGAACTCATGTGGAGGAACAAAGGGTTGATTCTGTAAGACAATTAGCAGAGATAGCTGATGATTATGAATTAGTTCATAGAGCGAAGCCTTTTTTCCGTCACCCTTTCAAATTGGAAAAGGATAAAAAATGGGAAGGTGAAAGGAAAGCAGGTAGTCAGGGAAGAGAAGGAGTAGCTGGAAGTTCCCAGGAAGTTTTTTCTCAGAACAAAAAGGAAGGTGCTGAAGGTAGAAGTGACATTCGAAAATTGAGGTGTTTTCATTGTAATAAAGTGGGACACACGAAGTCTGTGTGTTGGAGGTCGCAGGAAAAATCTGTAGGAATTATTGGGGTACAGAAAAGCTCTGGAAGTAAAAGTACTGTGGGTTTTGAGGTTCAGGCACAGGAGAAACCAGTGGTTTGTGTACAGATGAAACAGGGACAATCAATGAAAGGTAAAGAAGTGGGAATGCATTCACAGATCACAGAAATGTTTAAAGACTTTGTATGTGAAGGGAAAGTCTTTCCATGTGTGCAGGGTGGAGTAGGTAAAGATGTTAAAATATTAAGAGATACAGGGGCCAGTCAATCCTTAATGTTGTGGGATAGTGATATTTGTTATTCAGAGGGAGTGTTGCAGGGGAAGGTAAAAATAAGTGGGGTTCATGGAGATGCTAAATCTATTCCGTTGTGGAAGGTAAATTTAATGAGCAAATGGAAGGCAGGTGAAGTTATCGTTGGAGTGGTGCAAAAATTGCCCATTGCAGGGGTTCAATTTATTCTGGGTGTAGCTGGATCACAAATGTGGGTGATGCCTGTGGTAGTTGAGCAGCCTGTAGAAGTGTTTTCAACAGAAGTGCTACAGAGGGAACATCCTGGCTTGTTTCCTGATTGTGTTATAATGAGGTCAAAAGCCCATCGGGAAGAACAAAATAAACAAAATCAGCAAGCAGTTCAAAGAGGGTGTCGAAATCCAATTAGCTGGCAATGTATTTGATAACGTTGTTCAGGAGGAAGGAATGCAGGACAGTTCAGTTGAAGTGTTTAACTCAAAGAGGTTAGTGGAGTTACAGCGTTAGGTGGAAATTAAAAATGCTAAAAGAGAACACTGTGAGAATTTACTGAAAAACCCCTAAACTCTCTAGGCAGATCTGGCTGTTAAACATATTAAGAGTTGAAGATTACCAGATGAACATTGCACAGCCTTGAGAGTCAGACTGGAGACACAAGCAGGACATAAATTAGATTAAGTGTACTCCCCTCTTACATAAGAAAGGGGCAGATGGTTCTAGCTTAGATATGGGAAGACATACAATAGACAAAGAGGGGGCTTTGATGAAACACAAACAGTCTTGAGTTGTGAGAACCAAGGTCTTTGCGTACGTGTTTTAATTTTGATTGGATAATATAATTATGTATACACCCTTTAGAATAATTGGTTAGCAAAATCACATGTTTACGTACTCAATAGGATAGATTTAGCATGGGACCAGTGTGTCGGTTACTGATTGGATGTATTCAAATGTACTCAAATGTATTATGATAAGAAAAAGTACAAAAGTAATGAAATGTAATCAATAGGGAGTGGGTCTTCCTTCTTAGGAATGATTGCGGCTCCCTTGCATATGCTTGAATAAAGCCAGTTAAAGGAAGCCTGAGTCTCTGTGGTCGCTGTGTGATCGGAGAGTGTAACTTCTCCTTTTCAACTGGCCTATGTGGTAGTTGCAGGATCGGAGGCTGTACCTTCTTTGATTGGCGTAGTTGGCAGGATTCGCCCGGACCTCTGTGAAGGCGGAACAATGATCTGGTGAGTAGTTTCTTTTGAAAGATACTCTCTGGTTATTCGTGTCACACTAGAACGGAGGTCTAATAGGGCGGATCCAAACGTTTCGGCCAGGGAGGCTCAGGTGGACAGTTGGGGCAAGTGAACCTTGGGAGACAGAGTGTCTCGGGGGAACTGGGGGTTCCTGTTTAAGTTGAGGCAAGTGAGCCTCGGGAGAAGGAGTGTCTCAGGGGAACTGTGGGTCCCTGTTTAATGTGTGAATGTGAGTATGACTGAGAAAATTGAACTCGAATGGGGAGGTGAAGGAACCATGTCCCTTCACTTCGCCAGGAAGTATAGAAAGCTGATCAGCAAAATGAAACAACAAGGGTGGCAGCCAAGTGACCCACCGTTACGTTCTAAGGAGTGGTGGAAGCTCAGACTGACGATAAAACTGACAAAGCTACAGTACTCATTTTGAGCCTGTATCTGCAACAAACCAAACTAATACAGAAACACCTTGGTCAAGTTGCACCGGTCGCATCGGCAGATCGATTTCTTCCAGAGGCCACCAACAGATATTTGGGAATATGTGGAAGGATAATGGGGACCTGAAAGGTTCCCTACTGAATTTTTGTAACTTAAAATAAATGAATTGATCTACGTTTCAAGAACTGTTTGTGCTGAGAGAGAGAGAAAGGGGGTACCCCTAAGGGGCCTAATGAGCAATGACAGGCAGCAGCAGAGAAAATGTGAGCTTCAGTCAGTTTGATTGTCTCTATAGGTGGAGCTTCCAAGATCCCTTTATTTCCCCCACTGCTATTTGAAGTTTCGTTTAGAGTTAAGTTCAATATTATAGGGATATAAATACATTCCTTTATATATGTGTTTGTTTGTGTGCAAGGAAGCATTTGTATGTGAGCTTTAATGTGTTTTCGTCCCTAAATTGTCATTTGTGTGTGTAGTTCAGCACTTTAGAGTTGAAAGCCCCATATTAGATTAAAGGAAAAGTATACTCAAACATTCCAAAGTTTTGAGTATAAGGTTTGAGTTGAGATTCCTGGCAAAAATCGCAATTTGAAGGTATTGTAAAGATAAAACAGGGTTTGCCTTTGTTTAAGATGAACCAACCTTTGTACCACCCCCTGGCAGACTAGTAGGGAATAACCCTCATCACCAGCTTCCAAGCTGATTGGGATTGATACATACGAGTTGGTGTTCTAAAATTCTGAGGGAAAGAAAAAGTACCGGAAATTCAAAAGGATTCTAGGAAAACCAAAAGACATAAACACACAGTCTAGGTGGTTCCAATGGATAAAAAGGGGTTTATTTTGAAGAGATGAATTAAATATTAAAGGAAATCTGCATTCCAACAGTACTGTAATTTGAATTTGGGATAATCTTGAGATGCAAAGTGCAGTGTAATTTAACAGGTTACCTTTGAATAACGAGGATGCTATCCAAAGATAAAGAATGTGTCGATAAACATATGGGACTTCTAATCTGGATACAAATCATTACACATGAAAAAGAGGTTGTTTTAATTTTGATAGTGTAAATTACAGTTCTTACAAAGTTTAAAAATTCGAGGTTTGGTTCTTAATAAAGTTCTCAAAAGGGAATTTTCATTTTAGAATGTTTTTGACAACAATTGGCACTAATTCAAATGCTGCAAGCTTTTGTATTTGTAAGTCTGTTCCCAAAATGTGCAGTTAAGCTCAAGACCTTGACAAAGTTTGGCAGAAATCCAATTTTTGGCCGAGTTAATGAATCTAGGATAATGCTAAAAAAAAGTCAGACATAATTTAGTGGGTTTCTTTTGAGACAATAAGATGTTGTTTGAGAAGAAGATGAGGAAGCAAAACATGTCAATGCCTGATTTCTGTTTTAAAACTGTTATGCGAATACTTTATTGGATTGTAAAGTCTCTCCAAACAACCTGAACAAGATAAGATGGTAGCTATTGCATGTGTACAATGGTATGAGGAAAGGATTAAGGATAGGAGAAAGACTTAGGGAAAGAGGACACCATAATGTACAAACTGCTTTAAGGAAACTGAATTTGATAATCTGGCCGTCAACTGAGACATTGGAACTCCACAGGGGGAGATAAGCAAAGATCTAGAGACAGAGATCCCCGTTGACATGGAATGGTTAATATGGCCTAAAGAGTAAGGCAACATTTTAAATGATGAAGACAATAGAGAAACTGACCTCAAGAGAATCTTAGGATGATCGTGGTCAGGAAAAAAACCCTTAGAGGTAAAACTATTGGGAATCTGTAGTTGAGGCAATTGAAGGGTAAGGAGAAATAATAATGAACAACAATTTACCACAAGATAGATACAGGTAAAGGGAAAGCTGGGAAAAGGCTAAATAGATGTATTACTGACTATTTTAATGTGCAAGCGAGCTACAAAGAATAAGACCACAGGATTAACACTCTGATGACAGGCAGAGTTAAGCAGCTCCCAGAGAGAACCATCACTGGAAGTGAAGATACTGAGCCATTGAAAGATAGGATAAGAAGGTGCATTGTAGAGTTTTGTAGACAGCTTAAGGAATTGAGGTCTGACATGAGACAGCAACAGGAGAGAGTAAACTGGAAGGAGTGGGGGTGCCTGCCCAGATGGATTCAGATCAGGGAACTCATTTCATAGGGAGAGTCATTAAAGAAATGTGTAAACTTATGGAGATTAAACAGAAATTCCATATTCCTTACCACCCCCAGAGTTCAGGGATGGTGGAAAGGATGAACTGAACTTTAAAAACATCTATAGCCTAAGCAATTCAGGAGACAGGTTACAGCTGGGTCACCGTATTGCCCAGCGTTCTGATGTGCCTTAGGGTTACACCATATAGGACTACCAGGTCCACCCCATTGAATTGATGACAGGCAGGGCCATGCAATTACCTGAAGGCATTATAGTAGGAGGAGGAGCTGTAGGGCCACTGAAAGGAAAACTACGGGGACTATGTAAGGGAATTAAGTAAGCAATTACATGAGGAAGTTAGGGGGTGAGCCCTGAGCAAACAGGGTTTGGCCCAGGAGGCATGGACCATATGAGGTAATTATGACAGGTGATACGTGCGCATTTGTAGATATGAAAATGGGAAATAAAGGGAGGCATTGCACACAGTTAAAGATATATGATGAATCACCAAGCGGTAACCCGGACAACGGGATCCAATGTTAATGTTTCCACAGGTCCGTGATCCTGGCTATGGGCGTGTCAGTGCTGGCATGGGAAGCACAACAGTCAAACTCAATAATGACACCTGCCTTCACCCAGGGCAGTACGTACCACTTCCCCAAGGAGGGAGTGGGGAATGGATAAGAAAGCCCAACATCTGGATTACGGATCAAGTCACTACACGAACACATCAAACGAACAATTGGGAACAGGACCCCCACCTGTGATCACACAAAGAGTTGTAAGAGTACTTTACATTTAACAGCACTAGGGCAGCCAGTCCAGCTAACACCACTCGAATGTAATGGGAACTTCACGGGATGGTGGTACTTACCCAAGGGTAAGGACAATGATGAACTGACTAATGCACTTTTGAGGATATACCCCAGTGGGAAATACACACCCAGTAACACCTCACTAAGCATAAGCATAGACACGAGTGGTGGGGTAACAATAATTGGGATTTATGACAATAGAACTGGACTGGGTTGGTGGTATGGGGGATGTAGAACGTACCCGCCCCCTACCAGTTTTTTATCAACAAGCATTTAGATATATCAAGGGATTAATGTGACCGCCGGATGGACAGACCTACCTCCCTTTGTTTGGGAACCGGGTCTTGAGGGACAATATTGTCAAGAAACATGTAAATATGTAATAGCTAGGCATGATTGTTATGATACACGATGTTTCACTTTGACGAAGTGTGGATATCAAAGACCCGCTCAATGTCCTGATGTAGTAAGTCCCCTCCTGGATGGGATAGTCAGGATAGGAAAGTCAAAACCATTATTGCATGATGTAACTATGGTCTCCCTGGAAGTGACATATAATATCTCGGGACTATTGTCAGTATTGCATACCACTGGTCACAGCCACCAGAATTCCATAAAATGGGCTAGAAGCCAACTGGAGAGGGTAGTTAAAAACTATAAATTTTGAATCGTCCCGGGAATTAGAGCAAAAGCACAGGTTAGGTTAAAAAGAAGTATACTAGGAGACATTGGAGGGCTATTTGGGAGTGCCAATTCCAGGCTTAATTCCAGTCAGATCTATGACTTAAATGATGATGCCCCCTGGGTGGTTGTTGAGACCGCCCGAGGACTGCACTACAGTGCGCGTGGGACAGGATATGCCCTGACAGCCGGGGAGCTACAATGAAAGGGTCTGCTACAGATCTTTAGGCAGACTACAGATGGGTTAATAGACACAGCCAAATCACAAACCACAGGGAGGGCATGCGATATGCTAATATGGGGTAAAATCCAACATTGAAGATATCAGGTTCGGAACAATTCCCGAACACATGTTCAAGTCAGTTTACCAATTAAACCTCATAAATTTACCCAAGGAGCGGCAGGAATTGGTAATTACACAACCCCAAGGTGGAGGAGAGGATGGAGTTATAAAATTTATCATGGCCATTCTCCAAGAACATCATCTAAACAGGGCTTTCCTGAACAGCTATAGGTTCGAGTCCCTAGGAGTAGATAAATGTGGGATGGTATTCCGCGTAGGGCTAGCTGGATATATATCCCATGTAAAAGACACGGTACTGATGAGTATTAGAGACATTTGTTCAGAATCAAGAAATTACATTGTGTGCTCATGTCAAACACTGGAGGTATTTACAAACACCAGCAAAGTTACATTCACCGCTTTACCGATTCAGGAAGCATTTAAGGCAATTCAGGTGTCCTCAACTCAATGGTGCTTCATGACCAGCGAGGCTGAGTTCCTTTATGGGGACTTACTTTGTGCTACCAACATAAAACCTGGAAAGGGACTCTCCAGGCACAGACAGCAACAAACCAAAGGTGAGCATCAATTCCCTGACCTATGCATACTCCAAGGGAGGAGACAGGAGAAGGGAAAGTTAGGTTATACAACCAGGTGGTTTAGGATTCCTCTGATGGTCTGGACAACTGGCCACCCGAAGGACCAGAAGAGGAATTCTCAACTTAAGGTGTGGCCAGCTTGGGCTTTGCTAAGGGCCAAAAGGGGGAACTGTTAGGGGGAAATTAAAAATGCTAAAAGAGAACACTGTAAGAATTTACTGAAAAACCCTTAAACTCTCTAAGCAGATCTGGCTGTTAAACATATTAAGAGTTGAAGATTACCAGATGAACATGGCACAGCCTTGAGAGTCAGACTGGAGACACAAGCAGGACATAAATTAAATTAAGTACACTCCCCTCTCACATAGGAAAGGGGTAGATGGTTTTAGCTTAGATATGGGAAGACATACAATAGACAAAGAGGGGGCTTTGATGAAACACAAACAGTCTTGAGTTGTGAGAACCAAGGTCTTTGCGTACGTGTTTTAATTTTGATTGGATAATATAATTATGTATACATCCTTTAGAACAATTGGTTAGCAAAATCACATGTTTATGTACTCAATAGGATAGATTTAGCATGGGACCAGTGTGTTAGTTACCGATTGGATGTATTCAAATGTACTCAAATGTATTATGATAAGAAAAAGTACAAAAGTAATGAAATGTAATCAATCTGGGAGCTGGGTCGTCATTCTTAGGAATGATTGCGGCTCCCTTGCATATGCTTGAATAAAACCGGTTAAAGGAAGCCTGAATCTATGTGGTCGCTGTGTGATCAGAGAGTGTAACTTCTCCTTTTCAACTGGCCTATGTGGTAGTTGCAGGATCGGAGGCTGTAACTTCTTCATACAGAAAAATGATTTGCAATTAAAACAGTTATATCAGAAAGCTTACTCAGAAACCAAAGCAAAATGTATCCCAGTTTTATTATCTTCGAGGGAATATATTAATGAGAAAATGGTGGCCGGATCATGTCTCAGCAAATGAAAGCTGGAGGGAGGTGCATCAGATTGTTATCCCATTAGGTTACAGAAATGAGATTCTGAGGATTGCTCATGAAGTTCCAATGGGTGGACATTTAGGAATTAGGAAAACACAGGAAAAGATACAAGGATATTTTTTTTGGCCAGGATTGCATAGGGATGTAGTCAAATTCTGTAGAACCTGTCATATATGTCAAGTAATAGGAAACTCACAGCAAGTGATGAAAGTGAAGGCAGATAAGAAGGCTAAAACTCACAACTTTCTTTCTGGAGAGAAAGTACTAGTTTTGTTACCAGTACTAGGGGATTCCTTAAATGCAAGATTTAGCGGGCCTTACAGGATTGAAAAGAAATTGAAGTAAATTGTCTAATAAATACTCCAGTTAAAAGAAAGAAGCAGAAGGTGTCATGTAAATATGCTTAAAAAGCACTTTGACAGGGAAGAGGAACAAAAAGAGATTTTATTTACTCAACTATAAGAAGCTAATTTGGTGATGAACTTGGCCAAAAGTGAATTTGCAAAAGCGCAAGTTATGTATCCAGGCCATACCATTGGACATGGTGAGGTGGCTCCGAGAGATGCAAAAGTCAAGGCTATCGTGGATTTCCCAGTGCATACAACAAAACGAGAAGTTTTGAGATTTCTGGGCATGAGTGGGTTTTACCGGAAATTTGTACCAAATTTTAGCCAAGTGGTTGCTCCACTGACTGAGTTATTAAAAAAGAACAAGAGGTTTCAATGGACACTGGAGTGTCGGAAGTCATTCAATAGTTTGAAAACTGTATTAACTATGACACCAGTGTTGACAGTACTCAATTATGCCAAGTAATTCAAATTGGCCATTGACACAGGTGATATAGGCATTGGAGCTGTACTGTCATAAGAAGATGACAATGGAACTGAAAAACCGATAGGGTATTTTTCACGGAAGCTGAATGTACAACAGAGGATATTTAATGATCAATAAAGAGACCTTGGGTTTGGTGTTAGCATTGCAGCATTTTGAAATTTATGTTGCAAACAATTCATCAGAAACAATCATTTATACAGAAAAAGTTTTTGAACAAATTTCACGACAAAAGTGCAAGGCTTTTCAGATGGGGTCTATTGTTACAACCATTTAACCTATGTATTATACATATTGCGGGAAGAGAAAATCGGTTTGTTGATTCATTATCAAGAGTTTGAAGCTTAAAGGAAAGGAAATTGGGACATTTAAAAAAAAAGCCCTGGACACTGAACAAGAGTGATTTCTGTTGATGCCAAGGACTTTATATATATATATAGTTACGTTAATGCATGCGACTGGTAATGTAATAGTGAAATAAGTATAGGAGATGTTGTGAGATGGGTTATTAAAATGAAGCCGTCTTTTAGAATTATGACGGTTCATTTTTCAATAAGGAGGGGGATGTTATGAAGCTATATAATATATAATATTTTCAAAAAATTTTTTAAAAACCGGGGTTTGGTCTGCGGGTATGTCTTAATTGGATTAAAGCCAGCTAGCCTGGATGCTTTGATGTGCTAGTTTGAGATGTTAACAGAGAGATAGCGGCGCATTCGCATTTTTTGAATAGAACATTCAAGAAGTGGGGTGAAAACCTGACATCTATTTAGCAGATACCAAGCCATATGTTTATATTACTAACAAAATTGGTACTATGAAAGGGATTTCATTATTAAAAGGTGAAGTTCAAAGAGGTTGTTGATACAATGAGAATTAACATTCAACGTGGCTGGTAGGTATAACTTCAATAGTTTTCGGTAAAGGTGGTAAAGAAGGCAAATGGTATGTTGGCCTTCATAACAAGAGGATTTGAGTACAGGAGCAGGGATGTCTTGCAGCAATTATACAGGGCCTTGGTGAGATCACACCGTGTGCAGTTTTGGTCTCCTTACCTGAGGAAGGATGTTCTTGCTATAGAGGGAGTGTAACAGTTTACCAGACTGATTCCTGGGATGGCGGGATTGACGTATGAGGAGAGATTGATTCGGTTAGGATTATATTCGCTGGAGTTCAGAAGAATGAAGGGGGATCTCAGAGAAACCTATAACATTCTAACAGGACTAGACAGGGTAGATGCAGGAAGGATGTTCCCGATGATGGGGGCATCCAGAACCAGGGGTCACAGTCTGAGGATACGGGGTAGACCATTTAGGACTGAGATGAGGAGAAATTTCTTCACCCAGAGAGTGGTGAGCCTGTGGAATTCGCTACCACAGAAAGTAGTTGAGGCCAAAACATTGTATGTTTTCAAGAAGGAGTTAGATATAGCTCTTGGGGTGATAGGGATCAAAGGATATGGGAGAAAGCGGGAGCAGGCTATTGAGTTGGATGATCAGCCTCGAAGGGCTGTATGGCCTACTCCTGCTCCTAGTTTCTATGTTTCTATGTTTTCGGGTGTGCAGGGAGAGGCAATGTAAGATCAAAAAGAGACAGCTGTCAGCCTCCAACTGGCTCCACAGTGGAAAGAACCTCATTTTGAATTCATAAGGTGAAAATGCTTTGCCTGGTGTTTGGTTAAGTCTATGGATTGTTGTTGCCTTAATGGAGATTTTTTTGGGAACTTGTTAAAAGTTATGATAGTAGTAATTTGTAACCATGTGTACATATTTTAACCTGTGTAATTAATAAAATGTTTAATTTAGTTTAATGTAAAAGCTCAAGAACTAGTGGTCTGATTCCTGAGTTTAGAGTCACATCTCAAACATAACACTTAAAATTATAGGTTATTACAGTTGTTTAAAGTTTCCCTCTGGGATTTTTAAATAACTCAGCTTTACCAACAGATCAGTCATAACAACCCAGAGTCTGGGTCATGTATATACAGAGCCTGGGTCATGTATATACAGAGCCTGGGTAAAGTATATCAACAGACTCGATAATCTATATCCAGTGTCTGGGTAATGTATATCCAGTGTCTGGGTAATGTATAACCAGTGAATAGGTAATGTATAACCAGAGTCTGGGTAATGTATAACCAGAGTCTGCGTAATGTATATCCAGGGACTGGGTAATATATTTCCAGAGACTGGATAATCTATATCCAGTGTCTGGGTAATGTATAATCCAGTGACTGGGTAACGTATACCCAGGGACTGGGTAATATATTTCCAGAGACTGGATAATCTATATCCAGTGTCTGGGTAGTGTATAATCCAGTGACTGGGTAACGTATATACAGGGACTGGGTAATATATTTCCAGAGACTGGATAATGTATATCCAGTGTCTGGGTAATGTATATCCAGTGACTGGGTAATGTATATCCAGTGTCTGGGTAATGTATATCCAGTGACTGGGTAATGTATATCCAGGGACTGGGTAATATATTTCCAGAGACTGGATAATCTATATCCAGTGTCTGGGTAATGTATATCCAGTGACTGGGTAATGTATATCCAGAGACTGGGTAATGTATATCCAGTGTCTGGGTAATGTATAATCAGAGTCTGGGTAATGTATAGCCAGAGACTAAGTAATATATACCGAGAGTCTGGTAATGTGTATCCAGAATCTGGGTTATGTATATCCAGTGAGTGTTTTTTATTCATTTATGGTATGTGAGCATCACTGGCTGGGCCAGCATTTATTGCCCATCCATAGTTGCCCTTAAGAAGGTGGTGATGAGCTGCCTTCTCGAACCGCTGAAGTCCATTTGGTGTAGGTACACCCGCAGTGCTGTTAGTGAGGGAATTCCAGGATTTGACCCAGTGACAGTGAGGGAACGGTGATATATTTCCAAGTCAGGATGATGAGTGGCTTGGAGGGGAACATCCAGGTGGTGGTGTTCCCATCTATCTGCTGCCCTTGTCCTTCTAGATGGTAGAGGTCATGGGCTTGGAAGGTGCTGTCTAAGGAGCCATGGTGAGTTTCTGCAATGCATCTGTATATGGCACACACACTGCTGCCACCGATGTGTCAGTGATGGAGGGAGTGAATGTTTGCAGATACAGACGGGGTGCCAAACAAGCGGGCTGTTTTGTCCTGGATGGTCTCAAGCTTCTTGATTGTTGTGGGAGCTGCACTCATCCTGGTAAGTGGAGAGTATTCCCTCCGACTCCTGATTTGTGCCTTGTAGATGGTGGACAGGCTTTGGGGGGGACAGGAGGTGAGTTACTCACCACAGGATTCCTAGCCTCTGACCTGCTCTTGTAGCCGCAGTGTTTATGTGGCTATTCCAGTTCAGTTTCTGGTCAATGGTAACCTCCAGGATGTTGATAGTGGGGAATTCAGCAATGGTAATGCCATTGAATGTCAAGGGACGATGGTTGGGTTCTCTCTTGTTGGAGATGGTCACTGCCTGGCACTTGTGTGGCACGCATATTACTTGCCACTTGTCAGTCCAAGCCTGGGTATTGTCCAGGTCTTGCTGCATTTGGAAATGGACTGCTTCAGGATCTGAGCAATTGCGAATGGTGCTGAACATTGTGCAATCATCAACGAACACCCCCACTTCTGACCATATGATGGAGGGAAGGTCATTGATGAAGCAGCTGAAGATGGTTGGGCCGAGGACACTATCCTGAGGAACTCTTGCAGTGATGTCCTGGAGCTGAGATGACTGACTACCAACAACTACAGCCATCTTCCTTTGTGATAGGTTTGACTCTAACCAGCGGAGAGCTTTCCCCCTGATTTCCATTGACTCCAGTTTTGCTAGGGCTCCTTGATGCCGCACTTGGTCAAATGCTGTCTTGATGTCAAGGGCAGTCACTCTCACCTCACCTTAGGAGTTCAACTCTTTTGTCCATGTTTGAACCAAGGCTATAATGAGTTCAGGAGCTGTGTGGCCCTGGCGGAACCCAAATTGAGGGTCAGTGAGCAGATTATTGCTAAGCAAGTTGCCGCTTGATAGCACTGTTGATGATCCCTTCCATTACTTTACTGAGGATCAAAGGTAGACTGATGGGCCATAATTGGCCAGGTTGGATTTGTCCTACATTTTGTGTACAGGAAATACCTGGGCAAATTTCCACATAGCCAGGTAGATGCCAGTGTTGTAGCTGTGCTGGAACAGCTTGTCTAGGGGCACGGCAAGTTCTGGAGCACAAGTCTTCAGTACTGTTGCCGGAATACTGTCAGAGCCCATAGCCTTTGCAGTATCCAATGCCTCCAGCCATTTCTTGATATCATGTTGAGTGAATTGAATTAGCTGAAGACTGACATCTGTGATGCTGGGGACCTGCAGAGGAGGCTGAGATGGATCATCCACTCAGCACTTCTGGCTGAAGATTGTAGCAAATGCTTCAGCCTTATCTTTTGCACTGATGTGCTGAGCTCCTCCATCATTGAGGATGGGGATATTTGTGGAGCCTCCTCCTCCAGTGAGTTGTTTAATTGTCCACCACCATCCACGACTGGATGTGGCAGGACTGCAGAGCTTAGATCTAATCTGTTGGTTGTGGAATCGCTTAGCTCTGTCTATCAAATGTGAAGATGGGACTTTGCCTCCCCTCAAAGAGTGTGCAGTGGTCACTCCTACTGATACTGTCATGGACAGATGTATCTACGGCAAGCAGGTTGGTGAGGATGAGGTCAAGTATGTTTTCCTTCTTGTTGGTTCCCTCACCACCTGCCACAGACCCAGTCTAGTAGCTATGTCCTCTAGGACTCAACCAGCTTGGTCAGTAGTGGTGCTACCGAGCCACCCTCGGTGATGGACACTGAAGTCCCCACAGGGTACATTGTACGCCCTTGCCACCCTCAGTGCTTCCTCCAAGTGGTGTTCAACATGGAGGAGCATTGATTCATCAGCTGAGGGGGTGCTGGTATGTGGTAATCAGCAGGAGGTTTCCTTGCCCATGTTTGACCTGATGCCATGAAACTTCATGGGGTCTTGAGTCAATGTTGAGGACCCTCAGAGCAACTCCCTCCTGACTGTATACCACTGTGCCACCACCTCTGCTGGGTCTGTCCAGCTGGTTGGACAGGGATGGTGATGCTGGCTTCTGGGACATTATCTGTAAGGTATGATTCTGTGAGTAAGACTATGTCAGGCTGTTGCTTGACTCGTCTGAGAGACAGCTCTCCCGGTTAGTAAGGCAGGCTTTGAAGGGTCAACAGGGCTGAGTTTGCCGTTATTGTATCTGGTGCCTGGATCGATGCCAGGTGGTCCGTGCAGTTTCATTCCTTTGAAAACCTTTTAATGTTTGGGTACAACTGAGTGGCTTGCTCGGCAGAGTCAGCCACATTGCTGCAGGTTTGGAGTCACAAATAGGCCAGACTAGGCAAGAACAGCAGATTTCCTTGTATAACCAGGGCCTGGGTAATGTATGTCCAGAGGCTGGGTAATGTATGTTCAGAGAGCAAGTAATGTATATCCAGAGCCTGGGTAATAAGCATCCAGAGCCTGGGTAATGTCAGAGTCATAGAGGTGTACAGCACAGAAAAAGGCGATTCGGCCCATCGAGTCTGTGCCGGTCAAACAAGTACCTAACTATTCTAATCCCATTTTCAAGCACTAGGCCCATAGCCTTGTATGCCATGGCATCGCAAGTGTATATCCAGAACCTGGGTAATTTACACCCAGTGTCTGGGTAATGTACATCCAGTGTCTGGGTAGTGTAGATCTAGTGCCTGGGTAATGTACATCTCGTGTCTGGGTAATGTGCATACAGTGTCTGGGTAATGTATATCCAGATCCTGGGTAATGTATATCCAGTGTCCGGGTAATGTACATCCAGTGTCTGGATAATGTACATCCAGTGCCTGGGTAATGTACATCTCGTGTCTGGGTAATGTATATCCAGTGTCTGGGTAATATACATCTCGTGTCTGGGTAATGTATATCCAGAGCCTGGGTAATGCATATCTAGAGTCTGGAAAATGCATATCAAGTGTCAGGGTGATGTACATCCATGAGACTGGGCAATGTATATTGACAGTGCAGTCAATGTATGTGCATAGTTTGGGCAATGTATAGACATATACTGGGTAGTTTATACGCAGTGAGCGGCTAAAGTATATCCAGAGACTGAGTCATGTATAACCAGAGTCTCAACATCTGAGACCTGGGCATCTAATCCTGATGATCAGGGAACTTGAGATTTAATCCTGATGATCAGGGACGTGTGAATCTGACCCTGATGATTAGAGACCTGGGAATCTGACCCTGATGATCACAGACCTGGGAATCTGACCCTGATGATCAGAGACATTGGGAATCTGACCCTGATGATCACAGACCTGGGAATCTGACCCTGATGATCAGAGACATTGGGAATCTGACCCTGATGATCACAGACCTGGGAATCTGACCCTGATGATCACAGACCTGGGAATCTGACCCTGATGATCACAGACCTGGGAATCTGACCCTGATGATCAGGGACGTGTGAATCTGACCCTGATGATCACAGACCTGGGAATCTGACCCTGATGATCAGGGACCTGGGAATCTGACCCTGATGATCACAGACCTGGGAATCTGACCCTGATGATCACAGACCTGGGAATCTGACCCTGATGATCACAGACCTGGGAATCTGACCCTGATGATCAGGGACGTGTGAATCTGACCCTGATGATCACAGACCTGGGAATCTGACCCTGATGATCACAGACCTGGGAATCTGACCCTGATGATCACAGACCTGGGAATCTGACCCTGATGATCAGAGACATTGGGAATCTGATGCTAATGATCAGTGACCTGGGAATGTGATCCTGATGAAATGGGACCTGGGAATCTGATCCTGATGAAATGGGACCTGGGAATCTGATCCTGATGAAATGGGACCTGGGAATCTGACCCTGATGATCAGGGACATTGGGAATCTGATGCTAATGATCAGTGACCTGGCAATGTGATCCTGATGATCAGGGACCAGGGGGTCTGATCCTCGTCAAGTGGGACCTGGGGATCTGATCATAATGAAATGGGACCTGGGAATCTGATCCTGATGAAATGGGACCTGGGAATCTGTTACTGATGATCAGGGACCTGGGAATCTGATCCTGATGGTCAAGGACCTGGGAATCTGATCCTGATGAAATGGGACCTGGGAATCTGATACTGATGATCAGGGGCCTGGGAATCTGATCCTGATGATTAGGGACCTGGGAATCTGACCCTGATGATCAGGGGCCTGGGAATCTGACTCTGATGATCACAGACCTGGGAATCTGACACTGATGATCACAGACCTGGGAATCTGACCCTGATGATCACAGACCTGGGAATCTGATGCTAATGATCAGTGACCTGGGAATGTGATCCTGATGATCAGGGACCAGGAGGTCTGATCCTGATCAAGTGGGACCTGGGGATCTGATCATAATGGTCAGGGGCCTGGAAATCTGATCCTGATGATTAGGGACCTGGGAATCTGACCCTGATGATTAGGGACCTGGGAATCTGACCCTGATGATCAGGGACCTGGGAATCTGACACTGATGATCACAGACCTGGGAATCTGACACTGATGATTAGGGACCTGGGAATCTGACCCTGATGATCAGGGACCTGGGAATCTGACACTGATGATCAGGGACCTGGGAATCTGATCCTGATGATCAGGGACCTGGGAATCTGATCCTGATGGTCAAGGACCTGGGAATCTGACACTGATGATCACAGACCTGGGAATCTGACCCTGATGATCAGGGACCTGGGAATCTGACACTGATGATCAGGGACCTGGGAATCTGATCCTGATGATCAGGGGCCTGGGAATCTGATCCTGATGGTCAAGGACCTGGGAATCTGACACTGATGATCAGGGACCTGGGAATCTGACCCTGATGATTAGGGACCTGGGAATCTAATCCTGATGGCCAAGGACCTGGGAATCTGATCCTGATGAAATGGGACCTGGGAATCTGATCCTGATGATTAGGGACCTGGGAATCTGACCCTGATGATCAGGGACCTGGGAATCTGACCCTGATGATCAGGGACCTGGGAACCTGATCCTGATGGTCAAGGACCTGGGAATCTGACACTCATGACCAGGGACTTGGGAATCTGACACTGATGATCAGGGACCTGGGAATCTGACCCTGATGATCAGGGACCTGGGAATCTGACCCTGATGATCAGGGACCTGGGAATCTGACACTGATGACCAGGGACCTGGGAATCTGACACTGATGATCAGGGACCTGGGAACCTGATCCTGATGGTCAAGGACCTGGGAATCTGACACTGATGATCAGGGACCTGGGAATCTGACCCTGATGATTAGGGACCTGGGAATCTGATCCTGATGGTCAAGGACCTGGGAATCTGATCCTGATGATCAGGGACCTGGGAATCTGACCCTGATGATCAGGGACCTGGGAATCTGACCCTGATGATCAGGGGCTGGGAATCCGATCCTGATGATCAATGACCTGGGAATCTGATCCTGATGAAATGGGACCTGGTAATCTGACAATCAAGGAGCTAGGGATCTGACCGTGACATATACAAGATCCTGAGAGATCGTGACAGGATAGATATGGAATGGATGTTCCTTGTTGTGGTAGAATCTAGAACTAGGGGTCATCGTTTAAAAATGAGGTGTCGCCTATTTAAGGCAAGCATGAGGAAAAGTTTTTTTTCTCTCAGTTGTTTGTGAGGATTTGGAGTCTCTCCCTCAAAAGGTGCTCGAGACAGAGAATTTGAATAACTTTAAGGTAGAGGTATGTAGATTCTTGATAATAATGGGGGTGAAAGGTTATCAGGGATCGGCAGGAATGTGGAATTGAGGTTAAAATGGCAGAGCATGCTGGAGGGGCCGAGTGGCCTACTTCTGCTCCTAATTCATATGTTCGTATGTATGTTCATATCAGGGAGTTGGGGATCTGATCCTGATAAACAGGGAGCTGGAAGTCTGATGATTAGGGATCTGGGGATTGATCTGGAGGGAGCGACCTGGAGTTCTGGCTGCTTTTACCTTTGTTGAGCAATGGCAATGAACTGTTTTGACCAGGTCTTGAAGAAGTTCACTCGTTCAATAAGGTCATCAATCCATGACCCAAGAGGCTTGCAGGATTCATATGAATGGAGCTGTACAGGATAATAAAGAAATTAAATTGTGAGAGGGATACAACTTTATAAAAAGACGCTCCCCAACTTTTTTATTAATCTATCAATGTTTTCTCAAAGTCTCATGTGTCGTACACACTTACTATTGGCATCATATTTACATAAGAACTTAAGGAATAGGAGCAGGAGTAGGCAATACAACCCCTTGAATCTGCTCCGTCATTCAAAATGATCAGGGTGATCGTCTGCCTCAACTCCACATTCCCACCTCTCCCCATATCTCTAATTCCAAAAATCTGTCAACTCAGCCTAAATTCACTCAACAATTGAGCATCCACAGCCCTCTGGGTAGATAATTGCAAACTTTTACAACCCTTTGAGTGAAGTAATTTTTCCTCATCTCAGTTCTAAATAACCAGCCCCCTTATTCTGAGACATCTAGCCTTCCCTAGTCAGGGAAATATCTTCTCAGTATCTACCCTGTCAAACCCCTTCAGGACCTTTTCTCTTTCAATGAGATCAAGACTCATTCTTCTGAACTCCAGAGAATAGAGTTATTCTGTCTCTCGTCAGAGGAAAACCCTTTCAACCCAGAACCAATCTAGTGAACTGTACCACCTCCAATGCAAGCATGTCCTTCTTTAAGGGGAGGTGATGATACAGTGGTATTGTTGCTGGACTTGTAATCCAGAGGCCCAGGATAATGGTCTGGGGACCTGAGTTCAAATCCCACCACAGCAGAATTCAATAAAAATCTGGAATTAATGCTGACCATGAAGCCACTGTCAATTGTTGTAAAAACCCATCTGATTCACTAGTGCCCTTTGGGAAGGAAATCTATCGTCCTTACTTGGGTTGGCCTACATGTGACTCCAGACCCCACAGCAATGTGGTTGACTCTTAAATGCCCTCTGAAATGGCCCAGCAAGTCAAGTCATAAAAAATGGAATGAAACTGGCCAGACTGCCCAGCATAGACCTAGGTACTGGAAATGGCAATTGCAATTGTAGCCCTGTCAACCCTGCAAAGTCCTCCTTACTAACATCTGAGGGCTTGTACCAAAATTGGGAGAGCTGTTGCACAGACTATTCAAGAAACAGTGGTATAGAGTCAGGAGTGACTTGCCCTGGAAGTCTTCAAACATTGACTCTGGACCCTGTGAAGTCTCATGGCATCAGGTCAAACATGGGCAAGGAAACCTCCTGCTGATTACCAGGATACTGTCCCCCCTCAGCTGATGAATCAGAGCTCCTCCATGTTGTACATCAGTTGGAGGAACCACTGAGGGTGGCGAAGGCGCAGAATGTACCCTGGGTGGGGGACTTCAATGTCCATCACCAAGAGTGGCTTGGTAGCACTGCTGCTGGCCGAGTCCTAAGGGACATAGGCATAACATAAAGGCAAAATACTGTGGATGCTGGAAATCTAGAACAAATAAATGCTGGAAAAGCTCAGCAGGTCTGACAGTATCTGTGGAGAGAAAGACAGTTAATGTTTCGAGTCTGAAGAAGTCATACGGACTCAAAATGTTAACTCTGTCTTTCTCTCCACTGATGCTGTCAGACCTGCTGAGCTTTTCCAGCATTTTTTGTTTTTGTTCTTGTTCCTAAAGGACATAGCTGCTAGACTGGGTCTGTGGCAGGTGGTGAGGGAACCAACAAGAGGGAAAAACATACTTGACCTCATCCTCACCAACCTGCCTGCCGCAGATGCATCTGTCCATGACAGTATCGGTAGGAGTTACCACCGCACAGCTGTTGTGGAGACGAAGTCCCGCCTTCACATTGAGGATACCCTCCATCGTGTTGTGTGGCACTACCACCGTGCTAAATGGAATAGATTTTGAACAGATCTAACGTCTCAAGACTGGGCATCCATGAGGCACACTGGGCCATCAGCTGCAGCAGAATTGTACTCAAACACAGTCTGTAACCTCATGGCCCAGCATATCCCCCACTCTAACATTACCATCAAGCCAGGGGATCAACCCTGGTTCAATGAAGAGTGCAGGAGGGCATGCCAGGAGCAGCATCAGGTATACCTAAAAATGAGGTGTCAACCTGGTGAAGCTACAACTCGGGACTACTTGCGTGCCAAACAGCATAAGCAGCAAGTGATAGACAGAGGTAAGTGATCCCACAACCAAGGGGTCAAATCTAAGCTCTGCAGTCCTGCCACATCCAGTCGTGAATGGTGGTGGACAATTAAACAACTCACTGGAGGAGGAGACTCCACAAATATCCCCATCATCAATGTTGGAGGAGCCCAGCACATTAGTGCAAAAGGTAAGGCTGAAGCATTCGCAACAATCTTCGCCAGAAATGCTGAGTGGATGATCCATATCAGCCTCCTCTGGAGATCCCCAGCATCACAGATGCCATCCTTCAGCCAAATCGATTCACTCCATTTGATATCAAGAAATGGCTGAAGGCACTGGGTACCGCAAAGGCTATGGGCCCTCACAATATTCCAGCAATAGTACTGAAGACTTGTGCTCCAGAACTTGCCGTGCCCCTAGACAAGCTGTCCCTGTACAGCTACAACACTGGCATCTACCTGGCTATGTGGAAAATTGTGCAGGTATGTCCTGTACACAAAAAGCAGGACAAATCCAATCTGGCTAATTACTGTCCCATCAGTCTACCCTTGATCATCAGTAAAGTAATGGAAGGGATCATCAACAGTGCTATCAAGCAGCACTTACTTAGCAATAATCTGCTCACTGACATCCAGTTTGGGTTCTGCCAGGGTCACTCAGCTCCTGAACTCATTACAGCCTTGGTTCAAACATGGACAAAAGAGCTGAACTCCTGAGGTGAGGTGAGAGTGACTGCCCTTGACATAAAGGCAGCATTTGACTGAGTGTGGCATCAAGGAGCCCCAGCAAAACTGGAGTCAATGGGAATCAGGGGGAAAGATCTCTGCTGGTTGGACTCATACCTAGCACAAAGGAAGATAATTGTGGTTGTTGGAAGTCAGTCATCTCAGCTCCAGGACATCACTGCAGGAGTTCCTCAGGGTAGTGTCCTCAGCCCAACCATCTTCAGCTGTTTCATCAATGACCTTTCCTCCATCACAAGATCAGAAGTGGGGATGTTCGCTGATGATTGCACAGTGTTCAACACCATTCACAACTCCTCAGATACTGAAGCAGTTCATGTCCAAATGCAGCAAGACCTGGACAATATCCAGGTTTGGGCTAACAAGTGGCAAGTAAGATTTGTGCCACACAAGTGTCAGGCAATCACCACCTCCAACAAGAGAGAATCCAACCATCTCCCCCTGACGTTCTATGGCATTTCCATCACTGAATCCCCCACTATCAACATCCTGGGGGTTACCATTGACCAGAGACTGAACTGGACTAGCCATATAAATACTGTGGCTACAAGAGCAGGTCAGAGGCTAGGAATATTGTGACGAGTAACTCACCTCCTAACTCCTTAAAGCCTGTCCATCATCTACAAGGCACAAGTCAGGAGTGTGATGGAATACTCTCCACTTGCCTGGATGAGTGTAGCTCCCACAACACTCAAGAAGCTTGACACCATCCAGGACAAAGCAGCCCACTTGATTGGCACCACATCCACAAACATTCTCTCCCTCCAACACAGTAGCAGCAGTGTGTACCATCTACAAGATGCATTGCAGGAACTCACCAAGGCTCCTTAGACAGCACCTTCCAAACCCACGACCACTACCATCTAGAAGGACAAAGGCAGCAGATAGATGGGAACACCACCACCTGGAAGTTCCCGTCTAAGCCACACGCTATCCTGACTTGGAAATATATTGCTGTCCCTGCACTGTCGCTGGGTCAAAATCCTGGGACTCCCTCCCTAACAGCACTGTGGGTGCACCTACACCACATGGACTGCAACAGCTCAAGAAGGCAACTCACCACCACTTTCTCAAGGGCAACTAGGAATTGGCAATAAATGCTGGCCCAGCCAGCGAAGCCCACATCCCGTGAAGGAATAAAAAAAAATATGGAGACCAAAACTGTACACAGTATTCCAGGTGTGGTCTCATCAAAGACCTGTACAATTGTAGCAAGACTTCTTTATTCTTGCATTCAAGTCCCTTTTAATGAAAACCAAAATGCCAATTGCCTATCTAATTGCTTGCTGCACCTTCATGTTAACATTGTATTTCTTGTACAAGGACACTGAAGTCGCTCTGATCAAAATAATTTAATAATTTCTCATTATTTGAAAAAAATTCTGACTTTCGATTCTTTCTACCAAAGTGAATAACCCCATAGCTCCACGTTATATTCAATCTGCCACTTCCTTGCCCAGGACAGATAGTGGCTTGGTGATATTGTCACCAGGCTAGTAATCCAGAGGCCCAGGGTAATGCTCTGGGGACACGTGTTTGACGGCAGATGGTGGAATTTGAATTCAATAAGAATCTGGAATTCAAAGTCTAATAATGACCATGAAGCAATTGCGGATTGTTGGAAAAACTCATCTGGGAAGGAAATTTGCCATCCTTAACTGGGCAGGCCTACATGTAACTTCAGATCCATAGTAATGTGGTTGACTCTTAAACGCTCTCAGAAATGGCTGAGCAAGCCACTCAGTTGTATCAAACTGCTACAAAGCCTACAAAAAAAGGAATGAAACCTGACAGACCACCAGAGGTACTGAAAACGACAACGGTAAACTCAGCCCTGTCCACCCTGTAAAGTCCTCATCTGGGGGCTTGTGGCAAAATTGGGTGAGCTGTCTCATAGGACAGATAAGCAGCAGCCGGGCTGTAATGAACTCGATGTGCCGGACAGGTTTCTTACTTGAAACAGATAACCTTATTACAAAATAAAAACAGAATTACCTGGAAAAACTCAGCAAGTCTGGCAGCATCGGCGGAGAAGAAATCAGTCAACGGAATCATGCTGCCAGACTTGCTGAGTTTTTCCAGGTAATTCTGTTTTTATTTTGTTTTGGATTTCCAGCATCCGCAGTAGCTTTTAGCTTTTTGTTTTTAACCTTATTACAGAGCTCTTTCAGCAGGTACATGCTTGAAACAGGTCCATGACTAGAATCCGTGCCCCCCTCACCTGACCCCTTCCCCCGGATTACCCACACTTAGGGCTCATTCATCAGAACAATCGTGTGACACCCCCCATGTGAAAAAACTAAAGGCAGTGGGAAAGGTTATACTTTCAATCACTACATTTCCTCTACCTTCAGTTTTTTTTTTACATTTCCTATTTACAAAGGATATTTTAATCCACAACATATACATATATGCACAGGTCAGGTGATTAAGGATTAAGTCCCTCAGGTGGTTTTCTAACACGGTTAGAATGGCATAGCTCTACCACTTGAGATACTCCCATTTGATCGACATGATCAGGAACTGCAGCATCAGGTACATCATTAGAAAGTGGCAGTTCAGGATTAGGCAATTCAACAGAGACATCAGGTATGTCTGTTCTAGGTCAATCTGCCACCTCAGGGATTAAAGGGTCAACATCAATCTCAGGCAGAATAGTTGGTTGTTGGAATGTCTCTCTGCTCCTTAGATGGTCCACATGTTTTCGAACAATCTGGTCTTCCACTTCCACTTGGGATGACAAAGGTCCAGTTTCAGAGACAATTATACTAGGAACCCAACTAGGTCCATTTCCAAAATTCCGCATGAAAACTCTCTCCCACAGTAAATCTTTGAGCTTTGCTATGAATATTGTGATTTAATTTTTGATTACTCTGATTCTCCCCTACCTTCACCTCTAAGTTAGGAATCACCAGACTTAACCTTGTATGAAGGTGATGTTTCATCAGTAATTCAGACGGTGTTAAACCCGTAGTTGCATAAGGCATCGTGCGATAATCGAGAAGAAAGCGGGAAAGTCGGGTTTCTTGAGTAGCTTCGGATAACCTCTTCATTCCTGATTTGAAAGTTTGCACAGCTCTTTCAGCTAACCCATTTGACAAGGGATGATATGGTGCTGTTTTAATATTTCTAATTCCATTTAAACTCATGAATCTCTGAAATTCTGTACTGGTAAATACAGTAGTTATCCAAAACGATGACTTCTGGTAGGCCATGTATACTAAAACTATGACACAGCTTTTCAATCGTGCACACAATGTCCGTGACCTAACTTCATACACATCCATCCACTTAGAATGCGCATTGATGATCAATAAAAACATGGTAACTAAAAACAGACCTACAAAATTAATATGTAGTCTAACCCAGGGTCGACCAGGCCACTCCCACAGATGAAGTGGAGCTGAAAGGGGGAACATCTATTGTTGCTGACACTGGAGACAGTGCTTGACCATGCTTTCAATGTCACTGTCAATGCCTGGCCACCGGACATTGCTTCACGCAAGCATTTTCATCTTTGATATGCCTAGTTGCGCACTGTGAAACTGTGTCAGGAGTGGTTCTCTTCCTTCTGAAGGGACGATGAATCACAGAATCACAGAATTTTAACAGCACATCAGGAGGCCCTTTGGCTCATCATGTCTGCACCGGCTCTCCAAATGAGCATTATGATCCAGTGCCATTGCCTTGCCTTTTCCCCGTACCCCTGCACATTGTTTCTATTTAAATAATCATCTAATGTCCTCTTGAACGCTTCGATTGAACCTGCCTCCTCCACACTTCCAGGCAGTGCATTCTAGACCCAAACTACTTGTTGTGTGAAAAAGATTTTTCTCACGTCATATTTGCTTCTTTTGCAAATCATTTTAAATCTGTGCCCTCGCTTTCTTGATCCTTTTACAAGCGGGAACAGCTTCTCCCTATCTACTCTGTTCAGCACCCTCATGATTTTGAACAACTCTATCAAATCTCCTCTTAGCCTTCTTCTCCCCAAGGAGAACAGTCCCAACCTCTCCAATCTATCCTCATAGCTGAAGTTTCTCATCCCTGGAACCATTCTTGTAAACCTCTTCTGCACTTTCTCCAATGTGTTCACATCCTTCCTATAATATGGTGCCAAGAACTGTACACAATACTCCAGCTGAGGTCTAATGAGTGCCTTATATAAATTTAATATAACCTCCCTGCTCTTGTACTCTATGTCCCTATTAATAAAGCCCAGGATACTATATGCTTTATTAACTGCTCTCTGCTTCTGTTCTGCCACCTTCAATGATCTATGCACATATACACCCAAGTCTTTCTGCTCCTGCACCCCTTCAAAATTTCACCCCTTATTTTATATTGTCTGTCCATGTTCTTCCTACCAAAATCACCTCACACTTCTCCGCATTGAACTTCATCAGCCACCTATCTGCCCACTCCACCAAATTGTCTATGTCCTTTTGAAGTTCTACACTCTCCTCCTCACAGTTCACAATGCTCCCAAACTTTGTATCATCCACAAACTTTGAAATTGTCCCCTGCACACCAAGATCTAGATCATTAATATATCAGAAAAAGCAAGGGTCCTAATACCGACCCCTGGGGAACTATTGATCCCCACAACAAGATTCCATCTTGACAACTTAACTCTGTTTTACGGGTATGGAATGGTCTGACCTCTTCAGACTGTTAGGGGGAAATAAAGGGATACAGTAATTATTAAGGGTGATATAGGGGTACAGTAAGAACTTATTGAAAGGGAATGAATTACTTAAAATCTCCAAGCACATTGGCAGTTAAAGGTTACCAGATGAACCTTGCACAGCCTTAAGGGCCTGCAAACAACAGAAAGGCCTTGGAGCTGGACTGTAGTCAGAGGATGGCAATAACAACTAAGATCAAGTGTGCTCTTCAACAGATCGGGGAAGAACAGATGGTCCTAGTTTAGGTAGGAGGGCTCTGCCTGGGTGAAAAATAGGGACATACGCCTGTTACGAGATGTCTGTTTAATGTAAACCTATTTGTTGACGAGATCAGAATCTGGAAACTGTTCTTGTACGTGACCAATAATGTATAAATATGTTGAATGCTTGTAATTTAGCAGAGTGCTATCTCAAGCTGCATTGGGATGGTTCTCTCCTTGCAATTGCTCGAATAAATGATCGTGACCTGTACCTGAGACTCCTGTGGTCCATTTGTCAAAGTGACCACAACAAGACACTGGTGAATTTAACCATCCTTGCAATACCAGGGTCTCGGACTTTAGACAAGATTGGATCCCTGTTTGTCCAATTCCTTATTTGCTTTGCACACACAGTCGAAGAAATTCAACACAAGCACAACTTCTTGTGGCACTGGAACATGCACAATGCTATCTGGCAAAGGGAGACAACTGAGTGCAACTGCATTTGCAATATGCCCACCAGGACAGTGCATAAAGGTGTACTCATACACCGATAAAATCAAAGCCCAAGGTCAAATTCTTGCTGAGGCTATTGGTGGAATGGCTTTATCCTCACTAAATAAACCCGCACTATGGTGAAATGTTGTCCATGCAGATACTGGTGGAATTTTCTCACTCCAAATGTTACTGATCAACCTCCCTTTTCAAGATGTGAATAACCCTTCTCAGCTGCAGAGAGGGTTCTGGAGCCATAGGGCAGAATTTTTTGCTGAGTGGGCGGACACGCACCCGACCCGCTTGAGTGTAGAATAGCATGTGATGACGTCGGGTGAGCGTTCTGACTTGCACTTGCGAGATATTTTGGTCGGTGGGCACGCGCTAAACTCAGAAGCACGCCTGCCAACAATTAAGGGGGCAATTAAGCCCATTAGCGATGCAATTAACAGATTTTTCGTTGCCCGTCCAACATTAGATTGGTGGGTGGGTTGAATTTGTAGCCCCCACAGATGTGAATAGTTTGATCAGGTTGCACCATAACCTGACGGAGCAGAATTTTTTGCTCGCTGGGTGGGTGCGCGCCCGACCTGAATGAGCGTAAAATGACACGCGATGACATCGGGCGAGCGTCCCAACGCCATTGTGCCCTTGCGTGATATATCGGTCGGCTGCACGCCTGCTGACAATTAACAGTCATTAAGCTATTAAGGCCATTAAAGTACCAATTAAATGAAACTTCTTGCTGCCCGTTCAACCTTCGCAGGCGGAAAGGCCAAGCGGCCTTTGGGTTTTTTCAGAAACTTCATCCATGAGTGGGATGAGGTTTCCAACAGCAATTAAAAATTAAATAAAAATATTAACGTTTCATTAATAACATGTCCCTGCTCACGTGATAGAGTCACATCTGGGGACATGTTTTTGAACATCTTAAAAATCTTTAGTTTCCATTTTTCAAATCCTCAGCTCCCTGAAGCAGCTCTGCGCCTCAGGGAGCTTTTATTGCGCGCACTTGTGCGCACGCGTGAATGTGCACGCTCGCCCTCCTCCCACCCCCCTACACAGGCAGCGCAAATCGTGGCCACGGCCCGATCACGGGCACCCGACCACTCCCACTCGCCCCTGCCGAGCCCGCCCAATGGGGGCAAAATTCTGACCATGGGCACTGCCCATTCTGAAAATTGGACTGGCTGGATGATGCCTAGCTTCTCTAAGCAGCACAATTCTGCATCCACCTTCTTCTCTAGGGCGTAAGGCACAGGTCTGGCCTTAAAGAATTGGGGTGTTGCCTCCAAATCTACATATATTTTTGCTTGTAACCCTTTTATCTTTCCCAGTTCGTCACGACATACATTGTTGTATTTCACTACCAGCTCAGGAATTCCTCCTGTCATCACTTGAAATATTTTTGGCCAGTTGAGCTAAATTTCTTGTAACCAGTGGTGGCCCAGAAGGCTCGGTCCTTCACCTATCACTATGATCACTGGCAGCTGGGCTGTCTGTTCCCGATAGAACGCAAGTACTGTGGCGATGCCATTTACCTGTATTGGCTCTTTGGTGTATATCTTCAATTGAGCCGCGGTTTGCTCCAGATTCAGTGGCTGGGTACCTTCATTTAGGTATTTAAATGTATGCCCTCCCACCACTGTGGTTGAGGGTCCCGTATCTACCTTCATGACTAGAGGCTTCCCATTGGTTCAGTTTTTACTGCTTTGACATTGACATTCCCTTTGTATAGGGAATGGATATCAGTATCAGCAGTGCTGGTTCTATTATATTGTACACTTCAATCATCCTGGTCTGCTGACTGATTGGCTGTCTCGATTTCATTCTGCATTGCTTTATTATATCTCTTTTTTGTGACAGTAATGGCATTCTGCCTCCTTAAATCTGCAGGTTTCCAGTACGTGGTTACCCCCACATCTGTAACAGATTAACTTCGGAGTCGCCACTGAAATGCTTTCGTTAGGCCTTTTCCTTTTTCGAGCAACAGAGATTGTCACTCGCTTTGCTGCTGTCTCACTGGTTTTTGCACCATGCCCGGCAGTAGGTTCCCACCCCAACTGAAGAGCGGCACCATGTTACACACTCTGTAAAGCCTGCGAGTCCCTTGCAGCAGTTTCCACGGCTAGCGCTATTTCCATGGCGTGCTTCAAATCGATGTTAACTCCTGCGAGTAAACAATGCTGAATAGCGTCATCCTGAATGCCACAAACCAACTGGTCCCACAACGTGTCATTGAGTGTATCCCTGAAGTCGCAGTGCTCAGTCAACTGCTTCAACTTCGCTATACAAGTTGCGATGGACTCTCCCGGGACCCTTACTCAGGAGTTAAACTTAAACCTCTGCATTATTACTGATGGCTTCGGCATCTTCACGGGTCTACCGATCGTTAAAAGATTTAGAATTAGGGCGTTCGGGGCTGTCAGACTGCAGATGAGGTTATGTCTTACTATCACAGGCACTCAAAAGAATTGCTTTTTGCTTCTCCTCTGCTGTTATTTCATTCGCCACAAAATAAAAGCCAAGGCGCTCCAAGTACTGGCTCCAGTCTTCCATGGATGCATCACAAGGGTTGATTCTGCTGAAGAGTGGCATGACTGGTGAATATACTTTTCTTTTCTTAAGAACTGATGTGCTCACATTCACAAGATGAGGTGCAGCGTCAGAGCTATTTTACCCTCTTCACCAAATGTAATGAACTTGATGTACGGGACAGGTTTCTTACTTGAAGCAGAGAACTTTATTTCAGAGCTCTTTCAGAAGCTACATGCTTGAAACAGGTTCACGACTAGGTTCACGACTCCACCCCCTGGATTACCCGCACTTAGGGCTCATTCGTCAGACCAATCACGTGACCCCTAATGGCAGTAAGAAAGGTTATACCTTCACTCACTACACGGACACAGTCATACTCACAGAATCATACGTTACAGGTCAAGGCCTGAATTTTACCCTCGCCTGAAGCCAGTGCGGCCAGAAGCAGATGTAAAACCCTCTCCCGGCTGTGTTTGCGCTGTGACCACAATCTTACGCTGGGTGGCCAATTAAGGCCCGACCAGTGTGAAACGTGATTGGCGGATGTGTTTTCCGTGTGCGGGGATGGGAACGTGCCGGGTGCTGGGTGCCGGGTGCTGTGAGCTTGCCTGCCTGCCTGGAAGCTGTTCAAGAAATGTCCTGGTGTACAGACATGGCCTCAGCACCCGGTGGCTATGGAAGGCGGGAGGGCAAGTCGGGTGGGCACTCTGCCCCCCCCTGTTTCACAGATGAGTACCTGGGAGAGCTGGTCGAGAAGGTAAGTGCCAGGCGGCATATTTTAATGCCCAGGGACAGCAAAAGAAGGCAGCCCCACCTGACCAAGAAGGCCTGGACAGAGGTTGCTGCCCAGGTCAGTGGGCACGACGTGGTGCGCTGCGCATGGTTTCAATGCCGCAAAAGGTTCAATGATCTGCTGCGGTCAGCAAGGGTAAGTGCAGAAATGGCATGGACCTGTGCAGAGAACATTAGTTGGGTGCCCATTGTTTGGAACGTTCAGAGGTCTAAGAGTGTGTAGGCCAACTGGCGCTGAAGCCCTGCCCTGCCAAGGCTGGGGTGTCAGCACGACTGGCCTCAGTGCATCACAGGGTGAGATGTGCCACAGTGACATGGCCCGCCTAATGCCTGGGTGGGAGGGCGGGTGGGAACTAGGAAAGGGCCTTCAGGGAGATGGAGCAATAATGAGGATTTCTATTTTTCCCTGTCAGGAGAAGAGCAGTCATAACGCCGCGGAGCAATGCAGAACGGGTGGAGGAGCTAAATCTGTGCATCCTCACGGAGCACGAAAGCGATGGGCTGGAGCTGGACAGCCATCGGCCAGCTTGTTCCTCCAGTCGCAGTGAGCCGGGGGTCTTGGGTGAGGGTAAGAGTGCAGGTGACAGATGCGTGAGCCGTGGCTACTGGAAACATAACGGCCTCCTCTCATCAGAAACTGAACTGTTGTAGCCAGAGAGCCCATTGAAACTCCAATGCAGGTGGAACCATGCAGCAGGTCTCCACTGTCTCCTCAGCCAGCCAAGCATGCATAGTGACTTTGATAATTGAATGTACTGATCTTTTGTCTTCCTCCTTCAGATGCGTCATCCATATGAGCCGGCCACCCTGAGCAGCCCCCATTGAGCTCCGAGGAAAACAGCAACCTGCCCCAGCCTCACACTGTCTCTCTGAACCAGGCACCAGCGCAGATACTCATATGTCGGTGGGCATTAGGTATTCAGCTCCGCGGGTAATGCACATCACACTCTCATGAGGAGCTCGCAGAGGCAGAGGGGTCCCAGGAAGCTGACAGTGGCAGCACAGCTGGAGACCAGCAGCATGCTGCGTCTGAGACAGATGACGAGCCTCCGTGGTTGTCCATCAGGCAGCAGATGCTGAATGGCCAGCAGGATGCGCGGGGAGAACTGGCGAAGATCCATGAGGGTCTGCGTGCAATGGTTTTCGTCAAGGAGGAGTCCATGCGGAGCATGAGTTCTGTGTTGACCCTTAACACTGAGCAGACTGCCTCCTCAACTGAGAGAGTGGTGACTCTTTTTCTTATTAATTCACAGGATGTGGGCTTCGCTGGCTGGGCCAGCATTTATTGCCTATCCCGAATTGCCCTTGAGAAGGTGGTGGTGAGCTGCCTTCTTGAGCTGCTGCAGTCCATGTGGTGTAGGTACACCCACAGTGCTGTTAGGGAGGGAGTTCCAGGATTTTGACCCAGCGACTCTCATAGAGAGGCAGCTCCAGGGACAGAATCAGGGGTTACTGGGGTTGCACTCGGACCTGCAAGCCCTCACACAGGCACTGACCTCAGGAGGTCACTACCAGTGTGAGTGATGGATGAGGCATCTTCAGTAGCCCGATGGTCATCTCCACCACTGCCCTTGTGGAGGCATGGCTCCTGTTTCTCCTCAGCCTCAGTTCTTGGATGTTGGAGTGGGGTCATCAGCCACCTCTTCAAGGGATAGCTCTTGTCACCCAGGAGCCATCCATCCACGTCAGGATGGTGAGTGGCTTGGAGGGGAACTTCCAGGTGGCGGTGTTCCCATCTATCTGCTGCCCTTGTCCTCCTAGATGGTAGTGGTTGTGGGTTTGGAAGGTGCTGTCTAAGGAGCCTTGGTGAATTGCTGCGGTGCATCTTGTAGATGGTACACACTGCAGCTACTGTGCATCGGTGGTGGAGGGAGTGAATGTTTGTAGATGTAGTGAAAATCAAGCGGGCTGCTTTGCCCTGGATGGTGTCAAGCTTCTTGAGTGTTGTCGGAGCTGCACTCATCCAGGCAAGTGGGGAGTATTCCATCACACTCCTGACTTGTGCCTTGTAGATGGTGGACAGGCTTTGGGGAGTCAGGAGGTGAATCACTTACCGCAGGATTCCCAGCCTCTGACCTGCTCTTATAGTCACAGTATTTATACGGCTAGTCCAGTTCAGTTTCTGGTCAATGGTAAACCTCAGGATGATGATAGTGGGGGATTCAGTGATGTAATGAATGTCAAGGGGAGATTGTTAGATTCTCTTTTGTTGGAGATGGTCATTGCCTGGCACTTGTGTGGCACAAACGTTACTTGACACTTGGCTGGCCAAACCTGTATATTGTCTAAGTCTTGCTGCATTTGAACATGGACTGCTTCAGTATCTGAGGAATCGCGAATGGTGCTGAACATTGTGCAATCATCAGTGAACATCCCCACTTCTGACCTTATGATGGAAGGAAGGTCATTGATGAAGCAGCTGAAGATGGTTGGGCCGAGGACACTACCCTGAGGAACTTCTGCAGTGATGTCCCGGAGCTGAGATAACTGACCTCCAACAACCACAACCATCTTCCTTCGTGCTAGGTATGACCTCAACCAGCGGAGAGCTTTCCCCCTGATTCCCATTGACTCCAGTTTTGCTCGGGCTACTTGATACCACACTCGGTCAAATGCTGCCTTGGTGTCAAAGCAGTCACTCTCACCTCTGGACTTGAATGAAGACAAGCAGAGTAGGACAGAAAGAAACAGGGAGTTTAGTGGTAATTGTGCATCTGCGAATAAGATCCATGCAAAGAATAGTAGTAAAAAAACCTAAAGGCTCTTTATGTGAACATGTGAAGCATCTGCAGTAAAATAGATGAACTAGCAGTATAAATAGCAATAAAATGTTCAGATCAAATGGTCATTACAGAGACGATGACCAAAGTTGGAAAATAAATATTCCAGGGTACACAACATTTCAAAAGACGGTCAGAATTAAAATGAGGAGTAGTAGCTTAAAAGTAAAAGATGACATAAGTGAGAAAGGATCTCGGCTCAGAAAATCAGGAAGTAGAATTAGTATGGGTGGAGATCAGGGAACACAAGGGCTAGAAAACACTGGTGGGAGTAGTTTACAGTGGCATCATAAAATTGTTACAGCACAAAAGGAGGCCAGTCAGCCTGTAATGTTCTTGTCAACTCTCTTCAGGAGCAACCTCCGCTAGTTCAACTCCCCTGCCTTTTCCCTGTACTTCTGCAAATCTTTTCTCTTTAGATAATTATCCAATTCCCTTTTGAAAGCAATGATTGAATCTGCTTTCACCACACTCAAAATAGTGTATTCCAAATCCTAAACACTTGCTGCATAAAAAAATGACACAGCAGTTGGTAAAGGCTGAGTTATTTAAAATCCCAGAGTCAAACTTTAAACAACTGTCATAACCTATATTTTTAATTGGTATGTTTGAGATGCATCTCTGAAATCAGAAATGAAACCATCAAGACTCCAGAGGTTTTTATATAAATTAAATCAAACATTTATTAATTTAACAAGGTATTAAACACATACATGTCTACAAGTTACTACCATAATAACTATTAAACAAATCCCCAAATTAATCACTCCCAAGTAATCTTCCTCAAGGCAACAATAACCCATAGATTTAAACAGACACCAGGCACAGTACATTTTATCTTACAAATTCAAAATAAGGTTCATTTCAATTTGGTTCCTTCGCACAGTTGTAGGTTTACAGGCGACATGTCTCTGACCTACACTCAAAACTCTTTTCTATATATACTCTTTGAATGCAAATTCTAATTGTATCACCAGGCCCTTTGAACGCCACCTTTTCTAACATTAAAACCTCTTTCAGACTACCAAATTTATTATTAATATAAACGTATTGCTTGGTTTCATTAGGTGCAAGGTTTCATCCACAGTCTTTGAATGGTTTATTCAATAAAATGCAAATGTACTCTTTACCTTAACTTCCTTACTATTTAACATCTCAAAACTACTATACATCAAAGCACCCAGACTAGCTTGCTTTAATCCAATTAAGACACACACACTCACATCCACAGACACAGACCCCACTACAAGTCCAATTTAAAATAATTCCAATAGCATTATATACATTAATATCTTCATGTCACTCATATTGCCTCTAGTTCTTTTGCCAATCACTTTAAATCAGTGTCCCTGGTTCTTGACGCTTCTGCCAATGGGAACAGTTTCTCCCTATTTACTCGTTAAGACCCCTCATGATTTTGAAGACCTCAATCAAATCTTCTCTTAACCTTCTCTTCTCTAAGGAGTAACAGAGCCAGCTTCTCCAATCTCTCCATGTAACTGAAGTCTCTTATCCCTGGCCGAATCAAACAACATATTCCTTTGGTTGTTCATAATAGGCAGAGTACTCAACCAGCCCGTGCTTATAAAACCCAAATCAAAATCTCTACTGTTAGATGTGAAACCGCGATTGGGCAGCACTTGCTGAACAATCCTGAGTGTGCTAATAGCTACACTAACAACCAATTTAAGATAATTAGTCAAGCTCATAGTGTAGCTCATTTACGCTTGCTAGAAATGACATACATTCATATGCATGGGCCCGTTCTCTGGAAACAAGAGGAATATGTTCAAGCCTTGCACCTTTTTTGAATTACCTGGGAACTTGGGGAGCTGAGAATTCCCCTTTGCTTTTTTCATGGCAACGCCTCGGCCAATCAGAGTTGACTTGCTAATCAATCAGCATCTTTTTCTCCTGTAGTACAAACTGTTGTGATTGTTTGAAATTTGGTATTCTTGCATTTGTCTTGATGAGTGAAAGATGTTTCTCTTTTCAGGAATATTCAAATTTTGTACAACCAAGTGACTGGTCCTTGCTTTTGTACGTTATCCCTCTATTTATAAAGCCCAAGATCCCATTATACTTTATATGCTTTCTCAACCTTCCTTGCCATCTTCAACAATTTATGTGCATATACTCCCAGGGCCCTCTGCTCCTGCACCCCCTTTAGAATTGTATCCTTTATTTAAATTATTTCTCCTTTGTGCTTCCTACCAAAATGAATCACTTCACACTTGTCTGCATTAAATTTCATCCCCCACTTGTTAGCCCATTCCACAAATCTGCCTATGTCCTTTTGAAGCTTATTGATCTGTGAATCTTTGCCCACAGATCCTCCTGTTCTGCTACACTGTACTTTCCATGTTATTGGATGTAAGAAGCCCAGCAATGCTCAATAATTTACCTGCCAAAGTTTGGGTATCTTCATGCTGAGGAAAGAGTTGTAGGTGTCCTCGAGAGCATCAGTAAGGATGATCTGTCCCTTCACTGCAAGGCACAAAGAGCGAAGCGAGGAACAAACCACCGACAGCAGTCGATTAAATTGATGGATCTCCTGCTTCAAAATGGTCAGCAGCGCTGAGTTCGCCAAACGATCATAGCCTGGTGAAGAGATGGGAATGATATTGAGGAAAGCAATAACACAATCTAACCTGAAGCACTGGGCAAAGGCAACTGCTGGTGAACAGAAATAGGGGGTGAAAATTGTCAGGGGGATGAGGCTGTGGCACAAATGGTGCACAGTCATAAATCAGCAGCTTCTTTTATACTGGCTGGATTTTCTCTTCCTCTGACTTCACATAATTCCTGTGGGCCTTGCCGAGATTACATGCAGCGACAGCATGGGTGAGAAACAGCCAGTATCTCACCATTAACCAGAAAGTAATGGGTAGGTGGCATGGTCAAGGTGTGATAGGGAGCTCGGGGGTGAGTTGGCAGTAATTGAAACCTGCTGTCACTTTTCAGCTGTGATTCAGTGGATGGCACTCTTGCCCCTAAATCAGAAGATTGTGGGTTCAATATCTACTTCAGAAACCTAGACACAAAAGTTCGAGTGATGAGCAGTGACTTGGAGGGGAACTTCCAGGTGGTGGTGTTCCCATGTATCTGCTGCTCCTGTCCCTCGAGATGGTTGAGGTCGCTGGTTTGGAGGGTGATACTCCTTAAACAGCGAGATCTATTTCTCACTTTACCTTGTGACTGAAGTGAATAGGGCCCTAAAACCTCACTGCACGCAAAATCCAGCCATACCTTTGACCGATTTAACATATGCTGTCCAGGTGGGTAAGGCCAGCAGGCGACTCAAATCCAACAAGGTGTCTGATTCATGTACATTCTCCACGGTTTCAGGCAGCTTCTTCAGTAAACCCTCAGCTTTCTCCAACACAATTTCACCTTCGCTTCTTTGCTCCCTGAAAAGCAAAGGCACACCTTGTTCAATCTGGTATAGGCCATTTTCTTGAACCCAAGCCCACTCATTGACCCTGAACGCCCTCACGGACCCTGAACACCCTCACCGTCCCTGAACACCCTCACGGACCTAGGAACACCTCATTGACCCCAAACCCACTCATTGACACTAAACCTGCTCACTGTTCCCGAACCCCACCATCGACTCTTAACCCTCCCATTGACCTTGAACAACCTCAATGATCCTCAATCCCCTTATTCACCCTGAACCCCATAATATGACACCAAACCTTCTCATTGATTCTGAATCTCATCATCAACCCCGTACCCTCTCAATGACCCCGAACACTCTATTGACCCTGAATCGCCGCATTGCCCCTGAAGCCCCTCATTGACCCCGAACCCCCTCATTGACCTCCAAATCTCCCATTGACCCCCCAAACCCCCACATTAATCCGGAACAACCTCATTGACCCTGAAACCCCTTATTCATCCTGAACCCCCTAATTTGACTCCAAACCGTCTCATTGACTCTGAATCCCCCATCAACCCTGTACCCCATCATTGATCCCAGACTGCCTCATTGACCCTGAACTCGCTCATTGATTCTGAGCCCCTCAATGACCTCAAAATCCCTTATTCGTCCTGAACCCACTAATTTGACCCCAAACCCCCTCATTAACTCCAAACCCCTTCATTGATTCTGAACCCCCACATTGAACCTGAACCCTCTCATTGACCCTGAACTCCCTCACAGACCCCAAACTCCCCTCATTGACCCCAAAACCCCTCACTGACCCCAAGTCCCCTCATTGATGCCAAATCCCCTCACAGTTCCTGAAGCCCCTCCATGACTCCGAATCCCCCATGGGTGTTGAACACCCTCATTGACCCTGAAACCGCTCACTGACCCCAAGCCCCCTCATTGACCCCAAACCCCCTCTTGACCCCAAAACCCCTCATTGGCCCCAAAGCCCCTCATTGACCCTGAAACCCCTCTCTGACCCCAAGCCCCCTCATTGACCCCAAACCCCCTCATTGACCCCAAATCCCCTCACTGTTCCCGAAGCCCTTCCCTGACCCCGAATCCTCCATGGACACTAAACACCCTCATTGACCCTGAACCCTGCTCATTGACACTGAACACCCTTATTGACCCCAAACCCCCTGAATGAATCCCAAACCCCTTCAATGAGCCCCAAACCCCTTCATTGAACCCCAAACCCCCTTATTGACACCAAACCCCCTCATTGATCCCAAACCCCCCATTGACACTTAACCCCCTCACTGACTCCAAACACACTCATTGCCCCTGAACCATCTCATGGACCCCAAACCCCCTCATTCACTCCAAACTCCTTTATTGATCCTGAATCCCCTCATTGATACTGAGCCCCCTCATTGACCACAAACTCCCTCACTGACCCTGAACTACCTCATTGATCTGAAACCCCTCACTGAACTCAAACCCCCTCATTGCTCCCGAAGCCCTTCCCTGACCCTGAACCCCCCATGGACATTGAACACCCTCATTGACCCTGAACCCCCTCATTGACACTGAACACCCTCATTGACCCCAAAAACTCTCCTTGACCCCAAACCCCCTCAATGGCCTCAAACCACTTATTGAGCCCCAAACCCCCTCATTAACCCCAAACTTCATTGACCTCAAACCCCCTCATTGACACATAACCTCTCATTGACTCCAAACACCCTCATTGCCTCTGAACCATCTCATAGACCGCAATCCCGCTCATTCACTCCAAACCCCTTCATTTACCCTGAACCCCTTCATCGACCCTGAACCCCCTCATTGACCATGAACTCCCTCAGTTACCTCGAACTCCCTCGCTGACCCTAAAACCCCTCACTGACCCCAAACCTCCGCATTGACCCCAAACACCCCCATTGACCTCAAACCCCCGTCATTGACCACAAACTCCCTCACTGACCCTGAAATTCTTCACTGACCCCAAACCCCCTCATTGACCTCAAACCCCCCTCATTGACCATAAACTCCCTCACTGACCCTGAAACTCCTCACTGACCCCAAACCCCCTCATTGACATCAAACCCCCCTCATTGACCTCCAACTCCCCTCATTGACCCTGATTCCCCTCATTGACACTTACCCCCTCATTACCCCTGAACCATTTCATAGACCCCAAACCCGCTCATTGACCTCAAGCTCCCTCACTGACCACACGCCCTCTCATTCAACCTGAATGCCTTCACTGACCCCAAACCCCTTCATTGACCCCGAACTCCGCACTGACCTGGAACACCCCCATTGAACCCAAACCCCCATTGACCCTGAATCCCCTCATTGACCCTGAACACTGTCATTGACCCCAAACCCCCTCATTCACCCCTGAACCCCCACATTAATCCAGAACAACCTTATTGACATCAAAACCCCTCACTGACCCCGAAACCCCTTATTCATCCTGAACCCCTTATTCATCCTGAACCCCCTAACTTGACCCCAAACTCTCTCATTGTCTCTGAATCCCCCAATCAACCTTGTACCCTCTCATTGATCCCAAACCGCCTCATTAACCCTGAGCTCCATCATTGACCCTGAACTTCCTCATTGACCCCAAACCCCCCTCATTGACCTCAAATCTCCCTCATTGACCCCAAACCCCCTCATTAACCCAAATGTCCTCCCTGACCCCGAAGCCCCTCCCTAACCCTGAAGCCCCTCCCTGACCCCAAACCCCCTCGCTGACACCAAACCCTCTCACTGACCCCAAAGCCCCTCACTGACCCCAAAGCCCCTCCCTGACCCTCAACCCCCCATGGACATGAACACCCTTGTTGACCCCAAACCCCCTCATTGACACTTAATCCCCTCCCTGACCCCAAACTCCCTCATTGACCTCAAACCTCCTCCCTGACACCAAAGCCCCTCCCTAACACCAAAGCCGCTCCCAGACCCTGGAGCCCCTCCCTGACCCCAAACCCCTCACTGATCCCAAATCCCCTCAATAACCCCAAACCCTCTCACTGACCCCAAAGCCCCTCCCTGACCCTGAATCCCCCATGGACATTGAACACCCTTGTTGACCCCCAAACCCCCTCATTGACACTGAACCATCTCATAGACCCCAAACCCGCTCATTGACCTCAAACCCCTCATTGACCCCAAACCCTCTCACTGACCCCGAAGCCCCTCCCTGACCCTGACCCCCCCATGGACATTGAGCACCGTCGTTGACCCCAAACCCCCTCACTGACACTGAACCATCTCATAGACCCCAAACCCGCTCATTGACCTCAAACTCCTCATTGACCACAAACCCTGTCATTCAACCCAAATGCGTTCCCTGACCCCAAACCCCTTCATTGACTCCACACTGACCTGGAATACCCTCTTTGGCCCCAAAGCACCTCGCTGAACCCAAACCTCCACTGATCCTGAACCCCCTCAGCAACCCTGAACCCTCTCATTGACCCTGAACCCCCTAATTGACCCCGAACCCCCTCAATGACTCCAAACACCCCCATTGACCTGAACCACCTCTTGACACCAAACCCCACCTTGACACTGAAACCCTTCATTGACACTGAACCCGCATTGACCCCAAACCCCACACATTGACCCTCAACACCCTCTACAATCCGGTGCCCTCGCATTGACCCCAAATCCCCTCATTGAGCCCCAGCCCCCTCATTGAGCCCGAACCCCCTCATTGAGCCTGAACCCCCTCTTGAAACTGAACACACATTGACCCTAAACACCTTCATCAATTCTGTACCCTCTTATCGACCCCAAACCCCCTCATTGATTCTGAAACCCGTCAATGAACTTTAAGCCTCCACTGACCCTGAATGCCCTCACTTATCCCGAAACCCCTCATGGACCCCAAACCCCCTCACTGAACCCGAATCCCCTCATTGATTCTGAACCCCCTAATTGCCCCTGAATCCCTAACTGAACTGAACCCTCTCATTCATCTCGAACCCCCCTCATTGACCCTGAAGCCCCTCATTGACCCCAAACACCCTCATTCATCCTGAACCCCTAGTTTGACCCCAAACCCCCTCATCGACCCTGAAACCCTCATTGATATGGAATCCTGTCATTGACCCTGAATTCCTAACTGATCTCAAACCCTCTCATTAACCCCGTGCTCCCTCACAGGGTGGAATTTTCCCATCGCAGCGGGTTTCGTGGAGGGCAGGAGTGGAGAATCCAGCAGCAGGCTGGAAATCAGTCTGAAATCAGCTGGCGTAAAACAGCTTGCAATTCCCCCAATGGTGGCTTTATGGTGGGCTGGTTATCCCACTGACTAGTGGTGTGAATGCCATTTGCATTCATTAACATCTCATGAATGCTGATTAAAACAATTGCTTGCTGGAATCTTGTCAGGCCTCCCAATCTTGCATCCAGCTGGAAATTTTATCGGCCTCAAACCCACTTGAAAAGGGGGTGACGGGCGCAAGTCGGACCTCAGTTCGCTGGTAACTCAAGGTGAGTGCAACACACATAGCCTACCTGCCATAGCGCTGCGGCAGTCTTGTTGCGATGAGCGCCATACTGCTGGGGCTGTAGGGTTGGTCTGCTCCTTCTTTTTGTCCAGAAGAATACCCCTGTGCTGTGGCACTCACGCAGCTCTCCACTTTCAGAAACTAGAACTTCAACCGGGGTGGGCTGTGAGGCGAGGGTGGGGTTGATGAACGCGAGGGGGGCAATGGGGAGGGAAGGCTGTGGAATGGCAGTGAGGAGGGAGGGCGAACATGAGGGGGCCTTTCCGGGGTCGCCCTGAAACCTCTTGTTGTCGCAGGAGTGAGCAGGAGTCTGCTTAGCAGGAAAAGAGGAAGACCTCTTTGTGATGAAAGCCATTAGCACCGATAAAGGGCTACTCAGGACTCAGTGGTTTCACATCACAGTTGCTGCATCTCAAGAGTAACACATAGGAATGTAGAGTTTTGGAATGCAGGCAATAGTGAGGGAGACACAGCCGTATCACATATGGCATTCCATCAATGAAGGACTGTCACACGTTCACCAGGTTTGACACTCCTAACAAGCCAAAGGGCATCCACCAGGAGCAACTGACTGGTCATTAATATGCCACATCAGAGAGTGCAGCACACATCTAGGTTGGATCATTCATCTCAATTAAACTTTAATATTCCACACAGGGCTCAAGATGTTACATATCTGCGATGCCATCTTGGCACCTTGATGTGTGTGCCAGTTTCTCAGGGACAAGGCGGCATCAGCCACCATGCAAGTAGGGCAGGAAAATCTATGGACCCTTAAAGTTTCCAAACGTGTAATCTTTCTGAGCTTCACTTTCTTGCCCCTTGTATCATTAATGTCTTCAATGTTTCCTTTCAGAGAGAAGGCAAAAGCACATATGGATCCAGCATGCTCAATGCTGCCTTTGTCAGGGTCCTAATGCAGTGGAGGAGAGGCGACTCTACGCACAGCTCTAGCAGGAGGGACATGGACAAGCAGAGCCAGAGTATGAACAGGAGGGTCAGGAGGAGAGACCTGGACAACGAGGGTGACTCGCCAGGCCTAGGGTTTATTGTGGAAGAGTCTCCTATTTACAAATGAGTGAGAGGCAATGCCGGGCATGTCTGTGCTTGGCCTGAGCTCTGGGACATCACATATGTTATATTCTTTGTGAAGATCTGACGTCACACGGAGTTGGAGGGTATCCCCTGCCAGTGGCTTTGAAGGTGACCGCAAGCACTAAATTTATTTGCCTCTGGTTCTTTCCAAAGATCAACAGGGGACCTGTGCAGCATCTCTCAGTCCACAACACATTGATGCATAAAGGAGGTCACAGATGCTCTTTACAGGAAGGCCCATCATCCTGTCAGGTTTGCTCTGGACAAAGATAGCCAAGCTGCAAGATTCACCAGCTTTGCTGCCATCTAATGATGCTAATACTGCTGTGACTGAGATGTGGACATGCCTAGGGATCTCCTCCTCCCATGCATGTATTTTCTTCTGCCACTACTACTGAGGAGACACATATGCTGCTAGAATATCAATGCTGATGAGCTGCCCTCACTCAGTGGTGTTCCTTGAGGAAGAAGGCTTAGAAACACTTACATCACACATTTCCAATAAAGATATGAACACATCTCCCTGACATCACACAAGGGTTCGGAGACTACTGAGGTTGACATCACAGGAATATGAATCTCACAGTGGCACACTATCACTGAGTGGGAGGAAGGCTAAACTTCGAAATAAGAGGGTTCCAAAGAACAAAATCACACTGCCTTCAGTTACCCAAAACATTCACATAACCATCAAATGTATTCACAAAAGTGCAATTTCTTTACATGTCCCATGACCCAAAAGTGACATCAATTTTGCTTAACTTTCCCAACTCCACTGTCACACATGGGTGCAGCCCCGACATCCCCAGCAGACGTCCTGATGCCCGTGATGATCTTGGACGTCCTCTGGTGGCCTGAGGTCTGGAGGGACCTGGCCTGAAAAGGGTCACCTGTTCAGGGGCAGAAGCATCCTCAGTGGCCTGAGAAGCTGGAGTGGATGGGGTCACAGGCAGAGGGGGCTGTGCAGCTGAACACCATTGGAGAGTCCTAAGAGGCTCCTGGGGTGTCCAGCTGACGCTCCTCTTCCCTGTGAGTGCCCAAGGGCCCCACCCTGACTCCTGCAGGAGATGGTGCACCTGGAGGGAGCTCAGGGTGCCTCATCCCCATGTCGCCTACATCCTGATGGTGCCCACCAGGGTGTGTGGCCATGGAGCGCAGGGCTGAGTGCAAATCCAGCAAGACCTACTGGACCAAGGTCTCCATGGTGGTCCCCAGCCTTCCCATGTTGACCTTGAGGGGCTCGCATGTCAGAGCCACGACATCAGACAGAACGTGGACCGACTCCTCCATCGTTCGCTCTAGTCTGCTGAGTGACTGTCAAATCTCTGCCTGATGTTCCGGCGCCTGTTGTTGCATCTCCAGCATTGAGTTGGCAGCCCCTTCCAGAGGCCCACCACCTGACTCAGACTGAGTGGGTGGCTGGTCTCCAGCAGCCCTCCCAGTGCCAGAAACCTGGGCTGTCCCTGCTTCCGACTGCTGCAGGAACGTGTCAGTGAGGTGTTCTCCAGAAAGTGAGCCCGGGCCTAATCTACAGCTGTGACCCACCGACCTGTGTGTCCCTGAGCTGGTGGAGGGTGCGTGTGAGTGCTGCGATGGCTCTTCCAGAGCTTTCTCTTCAAACGTGGTCTTGGGGCTCGGACTGGTGCTGGACTGACTTGGGGGCCTCGATCTGCTGGTGCCTCAAAAATAGAAAATAGAGTTTCAGTTAATGAGCATGAGCTATATAAGACTGCATGTGACGGACTGGGATTGTCAGGATTTGATGAGGTGATGGAGCTGTGACCTGTACCAGGTTTCTGGGAGAGGCCAATCTCCCCTTCCCCACAGGAGTGATCCCTGTCCTCCCCAGCTGGCTCTGCTACAGCCTCCTCAAATTCAGTCAAGGCAATGATGTCGGCCATCCCTGCCGCAGTCTGCGGTCTCTCATGCCTGTTGTGTGCCTGCTTGGTCTGTATGAAGAAGAAAGAAAGGCATGTGATGAGAAGGGGTGGAGTAGACGTTGGGTGAGACGCATGTCTCCTGTGTATGGTGAGCCCTCCCCAGAAGGGCCAGAGGATGGAGTGTGAGCAACATGATAGATGGGGTGGTGGTGATGTGAAAGTCTCGGTGAGAGAATGAGTGTTGATATGTGTCCCCTGCTAATGGTTGTGTGAGATCCCTGAAGAGAGGAGCCATTTGAGTGCATGATGCCACAATGAGAGTTTGATATTGGAGGCAGTTGAAGGATGACTTACCCTGGCGGAGCAGGTGAGATGATTCATCCTCTTCCTGGCGTTTCGGGTGCGGTTGCCAGCAGCGCTGACCTGCTCTGCGACAGCCTCCCAGGCTGAAGACGTGAGGCTGCTGCATTTCCTGCAGCCATCCTGGGATAGAGCACTTGCCTGTGTGCCTGCATCCCTCTAATCAAGGCCTGATGGGTGAAGCAGGGTGCTGCCTTCTCCTTAAGGCTCTTAACCTTCTTCTGGCTGCAAGACATCTCTGCTGGGCTGGAGAGAGTGAAATTATGTGTTGAACTGGCCTTTAATTGTGGCGCCCAGCCCTTTGAACCCACCAGCTGACAGTGAGCCGATAAATCAGCTCCCGTTCCGCCAGACAATTCGGACCGATACACGCCTGTGAAATATTAATAACCCTCCAAGCGGGGAATCGGACGTTCCAAATCCATGGCCAGTCCCATCTAGAAGGACAAGGGCAACAGATAGAGATGGTGGGAGCACCTGCGCCACATGGACTGCAGTGGTTCAAGAAGGCAGCTCACTACTACCTTCTCAAGGGCAACTAGGGATGGACAATAAATGCTGGTCCAGCCAGTGAAACCCACATCCCGTGGATGAACAGAAAAAATAAGTAATAGGAATACTGATTAATGGTCATCAACAGTAGCACTGGAGAATGATCAGAAAAAGGGTGCTGGTTAATGGTTAGTAAGAGGAACACTGGTTAATGGTCAGGAACTGGGTGCTTTTTAATGATCAATATCTGTGTGCTGGTTAATGGTTAGTAAGAGGAACACTGGTTAATGGTCAGGAACTGGGTGCTTTTTAATGATCAATATCTGTGTGCTGGTTAATGGTTAGTAAGAGGAACACTGGTTAATGGTCAGGAACTGGGTGCTTTTTAATGATCAATATCTGTGTTCTGGTTAATGATCAGCACTGAATAGTCAGGGCAAGGGATCAAATTTGGGAAGATGTGGTTAACTAAAGAGTAGAGACAAGGCAAGACAGGTATTAATGTGGTAAATGATAAGCAGATTGTGACAGGAAGGAACAGAGAGTACAATTCTCATAGTAATTCAGCAGATAAAGCTAGACGCTACAAAAATAATAAAAGGACAAAACTAAAGGCTCTGTATATAAACGCATGTAGCATTCAACTGATAGCACAAATAGAAATGAATCTGTACGATCTGATAGCCATTACAGAGACATGGCTCCAGGATGACATAGGTTGGGACCTGAATATTGAAGGGTATGTGACATTTAGGAAGGACAGTAAGTTAGGAAATGAAGAGGGGTGGTTCTGTTAATTAATGATGGTATTAGCACATTAGAGAGGGTTGACCTACGTTCAGGAAACCAGGGTGTAGAAGCGGTTTGGGTTGAGATGAGGGATGATAAAGGCAAGAAGTCACTTGTGGGAGTGGTGTACAGGCCTCCTAATTGTAACTCCACAGTAGGACAGAGAATAAAAGAAGAGATGATGGGAGTTTGCCAGAAAGGCATAGCAATAATCATGGGGGATTTTAATCCACATGTAGACTGGAAAAATCAGATGGGCAAAAGTAGCATAGATGATGAGTTCATAGAATGTTTTCACGACAGTCTCTTAGAACAGCACATCTGGAGCCAACCAGAGAACAGCCTATAGTAGACCTAGTATTGCGCGACAAGATAGGATTAATTGATAATCCCCTAGTGAAGGTACCCCTAGGTGGCAGCGATCATAGTATGATTGAATTTTACATTCATTTTGAGGGAGAAACGAGTGTATCCAAGACTAATATTTTAAACTTAAATAAGGGCAATTTTGAAGGCATGAAAGCAGAGCTAGCTAAAGTGAACTGACAAATAAGGTTAAGGGATATGTCAATACAAGTTCAGTGGCAGACATTTAAAGAGGTATTTCAGAATACACAGAAAGAAAATTCCAAGGGGAGGGCCCACTATTTTAACTAAAAAAAGTTAAAGACAGTATCAAACTTAAAGAAAAAGCATAACTGGCCGGAACGGCTAGCCAGAATGAATCTCGTGCTTCATTCATGGGGTGTAGGCTTAGTTGGCTGGGCCAGCATCTATTGCCCATTGCTAATTGCCCTTGAGAAGGTGGTGGTGAGCTGTCTTCTTGAGCTGTTGCAGTCCCTGTGGTGTAGGTACACACACAGTTGTGTTAAGAAGGGAGCCCGGGATTTTGACTGTAAAGCTGAGCGCTGCCGGGGTAGGGGGTTGGAGGAGGGTGAATGCGGAAGTTTGTGCATGTAGCAGGTGCACGCACTGAAAGCTCCCTGAAGGCACAGAGCTGCCTCAGGAAGCTGAAGGTTTAGAACAGTAAAAATAAAGATTTAAAAGATAAAGTGATTGTGTCCCCTCATGTGATTCTGTCACATGAGCAGGGACGTGTTATAAATGAGATTTCAACATTTTTATTTTTAATTCCTGTTGGAAACCTCATCCTGCCCGTGGATGAGGTTTCATAAAAAAATCCAAAGGCTACTTGGCCTTTTCGCCCGGCCCGCAAACCACTCACCTGACGTCATCGCGCACTATTTTACTCTCGTTCGGGTCGGGTACACGCCCACCCGACAAGAGAAGAATTCTTCCCTTAGATTTCCAGAAGGCATTTGATAAAGTACCACATCAAAGGTTATTGCAGAAAATAAAAGCTCATGCTTGCAGGGGTAACATACTGGCATGGATAGAAGATTGGCTAGTTAACAGGAAACAGAGTTGGCATAAATGAGTCTTTTTCTGGTTGGCAGGATGTGACGAGTGGTGTGCCACAGCGATTAGTACTGGGACCTCAACTTTTTACAATTTATATAAATGACTTAGATGAAGGGACGGAAGGGATGGTTGAAATTTGCTGATGATGCAAAGGTAGGTGGGAAAGTAATTTGTGAAGAGGACGTAAGGAGGCTACAAAGTGACATCGATAGGTTAAGTGAGTGAGCAAAGATTTGGCAAATGGAGTATAATGTGGGCAAAAGTGAAATTGTTCACTTTGTCAGGAAGAATAAGAAGGAAGATTATCTAAATGGTGAGAGATCGCAGAGCTCTGAGATTCAGAGGGATCTGGGTGTACATGAATTACAAAAGGCTAATATGCAGGCACAGCAAGTAATTAGGAAAGCTAATAGAGTATTACTGTTTACTGTGAGGAGAATTGATTACAAAAGTAGGGAGGTTATGTTTCAGTTGTATAGGGCGCTGGTGAGACCACATCTGGAGTACTGTGTACAGTACTGGTCTCATTATTTAAAGAAAGATGTAAATGCATTAGGAGCAGTTCAGAGAAGGTTTACCAGACTAACACCAGGAATGGATGGGTTGTCTTATGAGGAAGGGCTGTACAGGTTAGGCTTGTATCCACAGGAATTTAGAAGGGTAAGAGGCGATTTAATTGAAACCTTTAAAATCCTGAGGGGTCTTGACAGGGTGGATGTGGAGAGGATGTTTCCTTGTATGGTAGGATCTAGAACTAGGGGGTCACTGTTTAAAAATAAGGGGTCGCTCATTTAAGACAGAGATGAGAATTTTTTTTCTCTCACTGAGTTGAGTCTTTGGAACTCTTTTCCTCAAAAGGCGGTGGAAGCAGTCTTTGAATATTTTTAAGGCAGAGCTAGATAGATTCATGAATAACAAGGGGGTGAAAGGTTATTGGGGGTAGGCAGGAATGTGGGGTTGAGGTTACATTCAGATCAGCCATGATGTTATTGAATGGCAGAACAGGCTTGAGGGGCGGAGTGGTCTATTCCTGCTCCTAATTTTTAAGTTCGCATCGGGGAATTGTTCATGGTCAGTAACAGGATGAATAGACAGTAACGGTGCTGGCTAATGGTCAGTAACAGGGTGCTGCTTAAAGGTCAGGAACTGGAGCACTGGTTAATGGTCAGTAACAGGGGAATTGTTCATGGTCAGTAACAGGAGCACTGGTTAATGGTCAGTAACAGGATGCTGTTTAATGATCAGTAACAGGATACTGGTTAATGGTCTATAACAGAAGCACTGGTTAATGGTCAGTAACAGGATGCTGTTTAATGGTCAGTAACAGGATGCTGGTTAATGGTCAGTAACAGAATGCTGGTTAATGGTCAGTAACAGGATGCTGGTTAACTGTCAGTGACAGGAGCACTGGCTAGTGGTCAGTAACAGGATGCTGGTTAATGGCCAGTAATAGGAGCACTGGTTAATGATAGTAACAGGAGCACTGGTTAATGGACAGTAACAGGATGCTGGTTAATGGTCAGTAACAGGAGCACTGGTTAATGGTAGTAACAGGAGCACTGGTTAATCGTCAGTAACAGGATGCTTGTTAACTGTCAGTAACAGGAGCACTGGTTAATGGTCAGTAATAGGAACACTGGCTAGTGGTCAGTAACAGGATGCTGGATAATGGCCAGTAATAGGAGCACTGGTTAATGGTCAGTAACAGGAGCACTGGTTAATAGTCATTAACAGGATGCTGGTTAATGGTCAGTAACAGGAGCACTGGTTAATGGTCAGTAACAGGATGCTGGTTAATGGTCAGTAACAGGAGCGCTGGCTAATGGTCAGTAACAGGATGCTGATTAATGGTCAGTAACAGGATGCTGGTTAATGGTCAGTAACAGGAGCACTGGCTAATGGTCAGTAACAGGATGCTGATTAATGGTCAATAACAGGAGAACTGGTTAATGATAGTAACAGGAGCACTGGTTAATGGTCAGTAACAGGATGCTGGTTAATGGTCAATAACAGGAGCGCTGGTTAATGGTCAATAACAGGAGTACTGGTTAATGATAGGAACAGGAGCACTGGTTAATGGTCAGTAATAGGATGCTGGTTAACTGTCAGTAACAGGAGCACTGGCTAATGGTCCGTAACAGGAGCACTGGTTAATGATAGTAACAGGGGCACTGGCTAATGGTCAGTAACAGGATGCTTGTTAATGGTCAGTAACAGGAGCACTGGTTAATGATAGTAACAGGAGCACTGGTTAATGGTCAGTAACAGGATGCTTGTTAATGGTCAGTAACAGGAGCGCTGGCGAATGGTCAGTAACAGGAGCACTGGTTAATGATAGTAACAGGAGCACTGGTTAATGATAGTAACAGGAGCACTGGTTAATGGTCAGTAACAGGATGCTGGTTAACTGTCATTAACTGGAGCACTGGCTAATGGGCAGTAACATGAGCACTGGTTAATGGTCAGTAACAGGAGCACTGGTTAATGGTCAGTAACAGGATGCTGGTTAATGGTCAGTAACAGGAGCGCTGGTTAATGGTCAATAACAGGAGTACTGGTTAATGATAGTAACAGGAGCACTGGTTAATGGTCAGTAATAGGATGCTGGTTAACTGTCAGTAACAGGAGCACTGGATAATGGTCCGTAACAGGAGCACTGGTTAATGATAGTAACAGGGGCACTGGCTAATGGTCAGTAACAGGATGCTTGTTAATGGTCAGTAACAGGAGCACTGGTTAATGATAGTAACAGGAGCACTGGTTAATGGTCAGTAACAGGATGCTTGTTAATGGTCAGTAACAGGAGCGCTGGCGAATGGTCAGTAACAGGAGCACTGGTTAATGATAGTAACAGGAGCACTGGTTAATGGTCAGTAACAGGATGCTGGTTAACTGTCATTAACTGGAGCACTGGCTAATGGGCAGTAACATGAGCACTGGTTAATGGTCAGTAACAGGAGCACTGGTTAATGGTCAGTAACAGGATGCTGGTTAATGGTCAGTAACCGGAGCACTGGCTAATGGTCAGTAACAGGATGCTGGTTAATGGTCAGTAACAGGAGCACTTGTTAATGATAGTAACAGGAGCACTGGTTAATGTTCAGTAACAGGATGCTGGTTAATGGTCAGTAACAGGAGCACTGGTTAATGATAGTAACAGGAGCACTGGTTAATGGTTGGTAACAGGAGCACTTGTTAATGATAGTAACAGGAGCACTGGTTAATGTTCAGTAACAGGATGCTGGTTAATGGTCAGTAACAGGAGCACTGGTTAATGATAGTAACAGGAGCACTGGTTAATGGTTGGTAACAGGAGCACTGGTTAATGGTCAGTAACAGGAGTACTGGTTAATGCTCAGTAACAGGATGCTGGTTAATGGTCAGTAACATGAGCACTGGTTAATGGTCAGTAACAGGAGTACTGGTTAATGGTCAGTAACAGGATGCTGGTTAATGGTCAGTAACAGGAGCACTGGTTAATGGTCAGTAACATGAGCACTGGTTAATGGTCAGTAACAGGATGCTGGTTAATGGTCAGTAACAGGAGCACTGGTTAATGGTCAGTAACAGGATGCTGGTTAATGGTCAGTAACAGGAGCACTGGTTAATGATAGTAACAGGAGCACTGGCTAATGGTCAGTAACAGGAGCACTGGTTAATGGTGAGTAACAGGAGCACTGGTTAATGGTCAGTAACAGGATGCTGGTCAATGGTCAGTAACAGGAGCACTGGCTAATGGTCAGTAACAGAATGCTGGTTAATGGTCAGTAAGAAAAACACTGGTTAATGGTCAGTAACAGGATGCTGGTTAATGGTCAGTAACAGGATGCTGGCTAATGGTCAGTAACAGGAGCACTGGTTAATGATAGTAACAGGATCATTGGTTAATGGTCAGTAACAGCATGCTGGTTAATGGTCAGTAACAGGAGCGCTGGTTAATGGTCAGTAACAGCAGCACTGGTTCATGATAGTAACAGGAGCACTGGTTAATGGTCAGTAACAGGATGCTGGTTAATGTTCAGTAACAGGAGCACTGGTTAATGGTCAGTAACAGGATGCTGGTTAATGGTCAGTAACAGGAGCACTGGTTAATGGTCAGTAACATGAGCACTGGTTAATGGTCAGTAACAGGATGCTGGTTAATGGTCAGTAACAGGAGCACTGGTTAATGGTCAGTAACAGGATGCTGGTTAATGGTCAGCAACAGGAGCTCTGGTTAATGGTCAGTAACAGGTTGTTGGTTAATGGTCAGTAACAGGATGCTGGTTATTGGTCGGTAACAGGAGCACTGGCTAATGATCAGTAACAGGATGCTTGTTAATGGTCAGTAACAGGAGCACTGGTTAATGGTCAGTAACAGGAGCACTGGTTAATGATAGTAACAGGAGCACTGGTTAATGGTCAGTAACGGGATGCTGGTTAATGGTCAGTAACAGGAGCACTGGTTTTTGAAAGTAACAGGAGCACTGGTTAATGGTCAGTAACAGGATGCTGGTTAATGGTCAGTCACAGGAACGCTGGTTAATGATAGTAACAGGAGCACTGGTTAATGGTCAGTAACAGGAGCACTGGTTAATGGTCAGTAACAGGATGCTGGTCAATTGTCAGTAACAGGAGCACTGGATAATGGTCAGTTACAGGGGCACTGGTTAATGGTCAGTAACAGGATGCTGGTCAATGGTCAGTAACAAGAGCACTGGCTAATGGTTAGTAACAGGATGCTGGTTAATGGTCAGCAATAGGAGCTCTGACTAATGGTCAGTAACAGGATGCTGGTTAATGGTCAGTAACAGGAGCACTGGCTAATGGTCAGTAACAGGATGCTGATTAGTGGTCAGTAACAGGCGCACTGGTTAATGGTCAGTAACAGGAGCACTGGTTAATGATAGTAACAGAATGCTGGTTAATGGTCAGCAACAGGAGTACTCGTTAATGATAGTAACAGGAGCACTGGTTATTGGTCAGTAACAGGATGCTGGTTAATGGTCAGTAACAGGAGCACTGGTTAATGGTCAGTAACAGGATGCTGGTTAATGGTCAGTAACAGGATGCTAGTTAATGGTGAGTAACAGTGTATGAACATACGAACAAGGAGCAGGAATAGGACATTTGTTCCCTCAAGTCTGCTCCACCATTTAATAAGATCATGGCTGATCCGATCATAACCTCAAATCTGCATCCCGCCTACCGCTGATAACCTATCACCCTCTTGCTTACCAAGAATCTAGCCACCTCTGCTTTAAAAATATTCAAAGACTCTACTTGCACTGCCTTTTCAGGAAGAGAGTTCCAAAGACTTCAGACCCACGACCCTGGTGTGCTGGTTAATGGTTAATAACTGGAGCACTGGTTACTGGTCATTAATGGTCAGCGCTGGCTGATTCATTTTGCTCTTGCCCACTTCCATCCCAGATGTTATCCAGTCGTTCCTGGGACATGGATGATAGTGCTTATCCCTGGTTTCCCTGAGGGCATTAAAATTCAACCACATTATTTGTGAGTGAACCTTATGTCAGGCTTAAGCCTGTCAGTGGCAAATGCATCAATTCCCAAAAGGATGTCAGCCAATCTGTTAGGTTTCACCACAGTCTGAGACTATTGATGGTTTATTCAATTCAATTCCATGAGTTGGCCATGGTTGGAGCTGAACTGATGAACTATGGTGCCATATCCACTGGGCTACCACATCCTGCTTAAGGCACACCAAGTGTGAAATGATGCTGGACTGACCTGATTGTCCGCACTCTGGTACTCAGGCGAGGTTCGATGCTCTCGATGGTGTCTATAAATGCTTTGGCCTGTCTTTCTAGATAAGCTTCCTCAGCATTGGCATGCATTCCGAAGATATCCGGAGAGTCACTGTCTGGTAGTGATTCAATGTAATTTATACACTGTAGCAAGTCCATGTTCTCTGAGATCATGCGGTAAACCTAATTATGCAGAGTAAGGATATTAATAGATTAGGAACATAGGAACAAGAAGAGGCCACTCAGCCCCTCCAGCCTGTCGCATCATTCAATTAGATTGCAGCTGATCTCTACCTCAGCTCCTTCTCCCTGCCTTGGTTCCATCACTTTTAGTGCCCTTACCTAACTAAAATCTATCAATCTCAGTGTGAAATTTTCAGCCTCAGCAGCTTTTTGTGAGGAGAGATTTCCTCTACCTTTGTGTGAAAAATGCTTCCTGACATCACTTTCCGAATGTCCTCACTCAAATTTTAAGGTTCTGCCTCCTTGTTCTGGACTCCACACCCCCACCAGAGTGGAAATAGTCCCCACCTACTCGATCAATCCCTTATGTGAACCAATTCGATCATTCCCCAACCCTGGGAGGGAATATCAAGTTTAATCAACGTAACAAAAAGAGTAAATGCTGGAAAAGCTCAGCAGCTTTGGCAGCATCTGTGGAGAGAGAAAGAGTTAATCTTTCAAATCTGTAGACTCTTCTTCACATTCTGCTTCTTCTAATCAATGAAACCGGTTTTCCTATTTTAACCCTTTTAGCTCTGATATCATTCGAATGAATTCTTTCTTTATATTTGTTCATTGGATGTGGGCATCATTGGCAAGGCCAGCATTGATTGCCCACTGCTAACTGCCTCTGAGGAGGTGATGATGGTGGTGAGCCTCTGCAGTCCGTGTGCTGTAGGTACATTAACAGGGGTATACTGAATCTATATTTCACAGAGACAATTAAAATCACCAGGACATCAGAAATAGGAGCAGGACTGGACCACACAGCCATCGAGCCCGCTCCGCCATTCAATACCATCATGGCTCATCTGGGTTTCAACTCCACTTTCCTTAATTCCCTGAGAGGCCAAAAATCTGCCCATCCCAGCCTTAAATGTATTCAATAGTGGAACATCCACCACTCTCTGGGGTAGAGAATTCCAAAGATTCGCAACCCTTTGAGTGAAGAAATTTCTCCTCCTCTCAGTCCTAAATGATCGGCCCCTTAACTTGAGACTGTGCCCCCTTGTTTTAGATTCCCTGACCAGTGGAAACAATCTCTCAGCATCCACCCTGTCAAACCCCTTCAGAATCCTGCATGTTTCAATGGGATCGCCTCTCGTTCTTCTAAAGCAGAGAATATTAGCCCAATTTACTTAACCTCTCATCATAGGACAACCCCCTCATCCAAGGACCAATTTAGTGAACCTTCGCTGTACTACCTCCAATGCAAGTATATCCTTTCTTAAATGCAGAGACCAAAACTGCACACTGTACAACTGCAGCAAGACTTCTTTATTGTTGTACTCCAATCCCTTGCAATAAAGGCCAACATGCCATTTGCCTTCCTAATTGTTTGCTGCAGCTGCATGCGAACTTTCTGTGTTCCTTGTACAAGCCACCCAAGTCTCTTTGAACATCAACACTTACAAGTTTCTCACCTTTTAAAAAATATTCTGCTTTTTTATTCTTAAGACCAAAGTGAATAACTTCACGTTTCCCTATATTATACTCTGTCTGCCATCTTGTTGCCCACTTACCTAACCTGTCTATATCTCTTTGTAGCCTCTCTGAGTCCTCCCCACAGCCTACCTTTCCTCCAAGCTTGGTATCATCAGCAAACCTAGATACATTACTCTCTGTCTCTTCATCTAAGTCATTAATATAGATTGTAAATAGCTGAGGCCTCAGCACTGATCCTTGCAGCTATTCACTGCCTGCCAACTTGAAAAAACTCAGCTTATGCCTACTCTCTGCTTTCTATCCATTGGCCAATCCTTGATACATGCTAAAATACTACCCCAAACTCCAAAAGCCCTTATCTTGCATATTAATCTTTTATGTGGCACCTTATCGGATGTCTGTTGGAAATCTAAGTAAACGACATCTACTGGTTCCCCTTTATCTACCCCACTAGTTACATCTTCAAAAAACTCAAATAAATTTGTCAAACAGCATTTCCCTTCAGTAAAAGCATATATACTATGCTTTTCTAAGTGCATTGTTAATATTTCCTTAATAATAGATTCCAGCACTTTGCCAGCAACTTATGCTCCCGAACTTGCTGTGCCCGTAGACAAGCGGTTTCAGAACAGCTACAAAACTGGCATCTACCTGCAATGTAGAAAATTAGATATGTCCTGTACACAAAAAGCAGGACAAATCCAACCTGGCCAATTACTGTCCCATCAGCCTATTCTCGGTCATCAGTAAAGTAATGGAAGGGGTCATCAACTGTGCTATCAAGCAGCACTTGCTTAGCAATAACCTGCTCACTGATGCTCAGTTTGGGTTCTGCCAGAGCCACTCAGCTCCTGGCCTCATTTTGACCTTGGTTCAAAAATGGCCAGATTCCAGAGATGAGGTGAGGGCGACTGCCCTTGACATCAAGGCTGCATTTGACTGAGTGAGGCATCAAGGAGCCCTAGCAAAACTGGAGTCAATGGGAATCAGGTAGAAAACTCTGCTGGCTGGAGTCATACCTAGCACAAAGAAAGATGGTTGTGGTTGTTGGAGGTCAGTCATCTCAGCTCCAGGACATCACTGCAGGAGTTCCTCAGGGTAATGTCCTCGGCCCAACCATTTTCAGCTGCTTCATCAATCACCTTCATAAGGTCAGAAGTGGGGATATTCACTGATGATTGCACAATGTTCAGCACCATTCGCGACCCCTCAGATACCGCAACAGTACATGTCCAAATGCAGCAAGATCTGGACAATATCCAGGCTTGGGCTGACAAGTCACAAATAACACTTGCACCACACAAGTGCCAGGCAATGACCATCTCCAACAAGAGAGAGTCCAACCATCGCCCCTTGACATTCAATGGCATTACCATCACCGAATCCCCCACTAACAACATCCTTGGGGGTTACCATTGACCAGAAACTGAACTGGACTAGCCATATAAATACTGTAGCTACAAAAGATTAAGGCTTAAATGTGGGAGGCATGATTGGGAAATTTGCAGATGACACAAAAATTGGCCGTGTAGTTAATAGAAGAGGATAGCTGTTGTCGATAGAATGATATCAATAGTTTGGTTGAGTGGGTGGAACAGTGGCAAATGGAATTCAATCCGGAGAAGTGCGAGGTAATGCATTTGGGAAGGGAAAACAAAGCAAGGGAATACTCAATAAATAGGAAGTTATTGAGAGGGGTTGAGAGAATGAGAGACCTTGGGCTGCATGTCCACAGGTCCCTGAAAGTGGCAGGACAGGTGAACAAGGTGGTGAAGAAAGCATATGGAGTGCTTCCCTTTATTGGGTGAGGTATTAAATACAAAAGCAGGGATGTAACGATGGAACTGTATAAAATGCTGGTTAGGCCACAGCTGGAATTTTGTGTACAGTTCTGGTCACCACATTACAGGAAGGACATAATTGCTCTGGAGAGAACGCAGAGGAGATTTACAAGAATGTTGCCAGGGTTTGAAAATTGCAGCTATGAGGAGAGGTTGGATAGGCCAAGGTTGTTTTCCTTAGAACAGAGGAGGCTAAGTGGTGACCTAATTGTGGTGTACAAAATGATGAGGGACCTGGATAGGGTAGACAGGAAAGATTTGTTTCCCTGAGTTGAGGGGTCAATTACCAGGGGGCACAGATTTAAGGTGATTGGTGGAAGGATTGGAGGGGACAGAAGGAAAAACGTTTTCACCCAGAGGGTGGTGGGTGTTTGGAATTCACTGTCTAAGTTGGTGGTTGAGGCTGAAACGCTCAACTCATTTAAAAGGTACCTGGATCTACATCTGAAGTGCTGTAACCTGCAAGGCTACGGACCAGGGGCTGGAAAATGGGATTAAAATGAGTGGCTAGTTTCCTGTTTTCTCCTTTTTTTGGCTGGTGCAGACACAATGGGCTGAATGGCCTCTTTATGTGCCATAGCTTTTCTATGATTCTATGGTTCTAAGAGCAGGTCAGAGGCTGGGACTCCTGCAGCAAGTAACTCACCTCCTGACTCCCCAAAACCTGTCCACCATCTACAAGGCACAAGTCAGGAGTATGATGGAATACTCCCCACTTGCCTGGATGAGTGCAACTCCAACACTCAAGAAGCTCGACACCATCCAGGACAAAGCAGCCACCTGACTGGCACCCCATCTGCAAACATTTATTACTTCCACCACCGACGCAAAGTAGCAGCAGTGTGTGTACAATCTAGAAGATGCACTGCAGGAACTCACCAAGGCTCCTTTGACAGCACCTTCCAAACCCATGACCACTACCATCTAGAAGGACAAGGGCAGCAGATAGATGGGAACACCACCACCTGGAAACTCCCCTCCAAGCCACTCACCATCCTGACTTGGAAATATATCGCCGTTCCTTCACTGTCGCTGGGTCAAAATCCTGGAACTCCTTCCCTAACAGCACTGTGGGTGTACCTACACCACATGGACTGCAGAGGTTCAAGAAGGCAGCTCACCACCACCTTCTCAAGGGCAATTAGGGATAGGCAATAAATGTTGGCCTAGCCAGCAGCGCCCATGTCCCATGAATGAATAAAAAAGAATGGATTTTAGGCTATCTCGTCAGCGGTTCCCTGCTTTCACTTTCCCTCCTTTCTTGAAAAGTGGTGCAACATTTGCCAACTTCCAATCTAGTGGGAACATTCCTGAATCTAAGGAATTTTGGAAAGTCATAGCCAGCATATCCCCGATCTCTGCAGCTATATCCTTTAGAATCCTAGGTTGTAGGCCAATAGGTCACCGGGATTTGTCGGATTTTCGTTGTAAGTCTCTCTAGTACTTTGTCTCTTCTGATATTAATTTCCCTAATTTCCTCACTCCTTCTAGCCCCTAAGTTACCATCTGGTATGGAACTTATGTTTTCTACTGTGAAGAGAGACACAAAATATTTGTTCAGTGCCTCTGCCATTCCTCATTCCCCATGATAATTTCTCCTGTCTCTCCTTCTAAGGGGCCAATGTTTACTTTAGCTAAAAGCAAAATACCATGGATGCTGGAAATCTGAAATAAACACAGAAAATGCTGGAGAAACTCGGCAGGTCTGACAGCATCTGTGGAGAGGGAAACAGGGTTAACATTTTGAGTCCATATGACTCTTCTTCAGAGCTAAAGAGAAGTAGAAAGGTGATGAAATTTGTTCTGTTCAAGGGGGGTAGAGCAAGTGAAGCTGGACAGAAGGTCAGCGATAGTTGGGGCCTAAGGAGGGATTGACAAAGATGTCATGGACACAAGACAAAGGGAGTTTTAATGGCAGTGGTTAGGTTTGAAGAAGGTGCTGATAGTGGCATAAAGGTAAGAGCAGGAGGTGTGAATAGCAGAACAAGGGTCAGCGCTATGTGAAAGCACAACATGGAACAAGTAACAGATGGCCCTTATGGGGAGGGGGTTTTGGTTGGGAAAAAAGGATAGTAAAAGGGATAAGGGGATAAAAAAGGGGATAAAACAATGAATAAATGAATAAAAATGAAAATAAGTAAATAAAAAATAAAAATAAGTTTTAAAAAAGGGATTAAAAAAGGGGTGAAGATAGAGGAGAGAGTTCATGGTCTGAAGTCATTGGATTCACTGTTAAGTCCAGAAGACTGTAAAGTGCCTAACTTTAGGCCTAAAAGTGCCTAGCCTTACTTTAGCTCCTCTCTTCCTCTTTATATACTTATAAAAGCTCTTACAATCTGTTTTTGTATTTCTGTCTGTTTATTCTCAGTCTACACAGCACTCTGGGTGAGGTTTAACCTATGACACAACTTCCACCTCATTCTATTCTAGCCCCCTTGAGATAAAGGCCAACATTTCATTAATCTTGAGAATTTCTTTTGTACCTGTCCAGTAAGTTTCAGAGAAACAAGTCAAGTACTTGTTCAATGACCAATGGGGCCTGTACAGGCCCAGTGAGTGGAGCCAGCTCATTGAACTCCAGCTTTTGGAGCTCGTTGATATTCCTCCTGCAAATGGATCACTTTACCGTTTAAGTGGTCATAACCCAGCCTGGGATAGACAGCTCAAGGATAACTGAGAGGCAGAGTTCAAAGCTCATCAAAGCAGCCAACTGTCAGCCTCAGACAAGCATATGCCGCAGGCAGGTGTGTGGAAGAGCAGGGGGGATGACAGGGGGAATGGGGGAAGAAGGAGGATGGGGTGACAGGGGGAGCGGGAGAACAGGGGAGCTGGGATGAGGAGGACAGAGGGTTGATTGTGAGGGGATGTGATGATCAGGGTTTGGGGTTACAGGGGATGGATGGGGAGGGGATGTAGTGATGGGGGGAGTCAGGGTTACAGGGGGTTGATGAGGAGGGGATGCAGTGATGGGAGTGGGTTGGGGTTACAGGGGGTTGATGGGGAGGGGATGTGGTGATGGGGGGTTGGGGTTACAGGGGGTTGATGGGGAGGGGATGTGGTGATGGGGGGTTGGGGTTACAGGGGGTTGATGGGGAGGGGATGTGGTGATGGTGGGTTGGGGTTACAGGGCGTAGATGGGGAGGGGATGCAGTAATGGAGGGTTGGGGTTACAGGGGCTTGATGGGGAGGGGCTGTGGTGATGGGGGGTTGGGGTTACAGGGGGTAGATGGGGAGGGGATGCGGTGATGGGAGTGGGTTGGGATTACAGGGGGTAAATGGGGAGGGGATGTGGTCATGGGGGTTGGGGTTACAGGGGGTTGATGGGGAGGGGATGCAGTGATGGGGGGTTGGGGTTACGGGGGTTGATGGGGAGGGGATGTGGTGATGGGGCGTTGGGGTTACAGGGGGTAGATGGGGAGGGTATGTGGCGATGGGGGGCTGAGGATACAGGGGGTAGATGGGGAGGGGATGTGGTGATGGGGGGGTGGGGTTACAGGAGGTAGATGGGGAGGGGCTGTGGTGATGGGAATGGGTTGGAGTTACGGGGGTAGATGGGGAGGGGATGTGGTGATGGGGGGTGTTGGGGTTACAGGGGGTAGATGGGGAGGGGATGTGTGATGGGGGGGTGTTGGGGTTACGGGGAGTTGATGGGGAGGGGATGCGGTGATGGGGGGGGTGTTGGGGTTATGGGGAGTTGATGGGGAGGGGATGCGGTGATGGGAGTGGTTGGGGTTACAGGGGGTTGATGGGGAGGGGATGTGGTGATGGGGGGTTGGGGTTACAGGGGATAGATGGGGAGGGGATGTGGTGATGGGGGGTTGGGGTTACGGGGGGTAGATGGGGAGGGGATGCAGTGATGGGGGGTTGGGGTTACAGGGGGTTGATGGGGAGGGGATGCAGTGATGTGGGGAGTCAGGGTTACAGAGGGTTGATGGGGAGGGGATGTGTTGTTGGGGGGTTGGGGTTACAGGGGGTTGATGGGGAGGGGATGCAGTGATGGGGGGTTGGGGTTACAGTGGGTAGATGGGATGGGGATGTGGTGATGTGGGGGGTTGGGGTTACAGGGGGTCGATGGGGAGGGGATGTGGTGATGGGGGGTTGGGATTACAGGGGGTAGATGGGGAGGGAATGTGGTGATGGGAGTGGATTGGGGTTACAGGGGGTAGATGGGGAGGGGATGCAGTGATGTGGGGGGTTGGGGTTACAGGGGGTTGATGGGGAGTGTATGCGGTGATGGTGGGGATGGGGTTACAGGGGGTAGATGGGGAGGGGATATGGTGATGGGGGGGTGGGATTACAGGGGGTAGATGGGGAGGGGATGTGGTGATGGGAGTGGGTTGGGGTTACAGGGGGTAGATGGGGAAGGGATGTGGTGATGGGGGGTTGGGGTTACAGGGGGTAGATGGAGAGGGAATGCACTGATTGGGGGCTGGGGCTACAGAGGGTAGATGGGGAGGGGATGCGGTGATGGGGGGGTTTGGGGTTACAGGGGGTAGATGGAGAGGGGATGTGGTGATGGGGGGGTTGGGGTTACAGGGGGTAGATGGAGAGGGAATGCACTGATTGGGGGTTGGGGCTACAGAGGGTAGATGGGGAGCGGATGCGGTGATGGGGGGGTTTGGCATTACAGGGGGTAGATGGTGAGGGGATGTGTTGATGGTGGGCTGGGGTTATAGGGGGTAGATGGTGAGGGGATGTGGTGATGGGGGGGTTAGGGTTACAGGGGGTTGATGGGGAGGGGGTGTGTTGATGGGGGGTTGGGGTTACAGGGGGTTGATGGGGAGGTGATGTGGGTGTTAAGGGGTGGGGTTACAAAGGGTTGGGGTGAGGATGGGAACCCATGGTGGAGGGGTGGGGGGCAGCGGGGGAAGGGTGCTGATCTTCCCTTGGCTGTGGGAAAGAATGTGTCTGATCCCAGATCCCCATGGGGTGAGGGGATGGGGGGAATGTTGGGTGGTGCTGATGTGCCCTTGGCTGTGGGAAAGAATGTGTCTGATCCCAGATCCCCATGGGGTGAGGTGGGGGGTGAATGTTGGGTGGTGCTGATCTGCCCCTGGCTGTGGTATGGAGCTGACTGAGGGAAAAGGAAGGCGTCTATCACATGGGTCATCTCACCCCATCGGACGAGAAGCTGAAACCTTCCTGCAGGATCTCTGGGCGGTAAAACCAGTTGAGGGTGCTGTTGAGACATCGCCTGTCCCAGCTGTCAGTAACCCGGCCTCCGTACACCACCTCCCCAGTCAGGTAGCGTAAAGCTACCCATGGGATGTCCACCTCATGATGAGCCAGCATCTCCAGGTTCAGAATGGCCACCTAGGATCAGAAGCAGGAGACAAGTTGTCAGAAGCAGAACACAGAACCATAACTTCAAGAGAAGCAACATCTTAAAGACTGATTATGAAATGGATCTTCAGCGACTGGATCTCCAACTGCCAGGAACACTGACCTAGGAATCTCCAATAACCTCGCTTACAAACTCTCAGCCTCAGCTACCATTCCAGACAAATGGATCCAACTATTGATTGGCTGCTGGAGAAGGAGGGTTGCTACCTCTGACTTCAGCTTGAACTACTCACCCCGAGCCCCGAATGCCCCCCTACCATTTCCACTACCCACCCACCCAACACCCAAATGCTGTCACACCAATTGCAGCTTGTGCTGCTGACTGGCCTGACTGCTGGCCTGAACTGGTAAACTACACTACACTATCAAAGGGACATAGATAGGTTATGTGAGTGGGCAAATATCTGGCAAATGGAGTATAATTGTCCATTTTGCCAGGGAGAATAAAAAAGAAGCCTATTATCTAAATGGTGAGAGATTGCTCTGAGATTCAGAGGGATCTGGGTGTCCTAGTGCATGAATCACAAAAGGCTAATATGCAGGTACAGCAAGTAATTCGGAAAGCTAATAGAATGTTATCATTTATTACGAGGAGAATTGATTACAAAATAGGAAGGTTATGCTTCAGTTATACACAGTTGGTGAAACCACATCTGGAGTACAGCGTACAGTATTGGTTTCCTTATTTAAGGAAGGATGTAAATGCAGTGGAAGCAGTTCAGAGAAGGTTTACTAGACTAATACCAGGAATATGTCTTATGAGGAAAGGTTGGACAGGTTAAGCTTGTATCCATTGGAGTTTAGAAGAGTAAGAGCCGACTTGATAGAAGCCTTAAAATCCTGAGGGGTCTTGACAGGGTGGATGTGGAGAGGATGTTTCCTCTTGTGGAGAATCTAGAACTAGGGGTCACTGTTTAAAAATAAGGGGTCGCTCATTTAAGACAGAGATGAGGAGAATTGTTTCAGAGGGTAGTGAGTCTTTGGAACTTTCTTCTTTAAAAGGAGTGGAAGCAGAAGCTGAATATTTTTAAGGCAGAACTAGATAGACTCTTGATTAACAAGGGGGTTTACAGGAATGTGGAGGTGAGGTTACAGTTAGATCAGCCTTGATCTTATTGCTTGGTGGAGCAGGTTTGAAGGGCCAAGTGGCTTATTCCTGCTCCTAACATGAATGTCCGTGTGACAATGAAAAGGACAGGTATTCAAAAAGAGTAAAGCACCCTCTACACTGTCCCCATCAAACACTCACAGGACAGGTACAGCACAGGGTTAGGTACAGAGTAAAGCTCCCTCTACACTGTCCCCATCAAACACTCCCAGGACAGGTACAGCAAGGGGTTAGATACAGAGTAAAGCTCCCTCTACACTGTCCCCATCAAACACTCCCAGGACAGGTACAGCACGGGGTTAGATACAGAGTAAAGCTCCCTCTACACTGTCCCCATCAAACACTCCCAGGACAGGTACAGCACGGGGTTAAGTCCAGGGAAAAGATCTCTCTAAACTTTTAATTTATGCCTAATCTGAAATTTGTTGTCCTATCTACTCTAGAAACCGGGCTTAGGTTGACCCGATATTTCACACGAGAGGGCCTGCAATTAGTGTGGAGGGGATCTTTTGATCTGGTTAGTTTCCATCTTGTTACATTTGTCTATATCTCGAAATTACCATCAGTGTTTGTTTTTGTACCATTTCCCACAGTAAATCTTAATTGTGTCATTCAGAGACAGGTAGCAAAGAGAATTCAGCATAGATACAGGATGTTCCTTTTCAGGTTCTGAAGTAACATTTCTGACGACAGGAAATGTATTGTTTTCTTTTTGACGAATGCTGCATCTCACCTACAGTGTGTAACCTGCGGGAGCTACTGGACTGTCGCATCATTTCATCAGCTGCTGAATTGTAGCCTGCTTTAACGCCAGACATTTGCAAAATACTTTCCAAAACAAGATCAGCAAAATGCATCAGTCATCACAATGTCGAGATAATAGAAAAGATTTTTACATGAGAGTTGGAGCTGAAACACTGATGAGCTGCAAGATGTTTGTTTTTATCAAGGCTATGGGCACAGGTGTGCGTGTGCGCGCGCGCGTGCATCTCTGTGTGTGTGTGTGTGCGCGCGCGTGCATCTCTATGTGTGTGAGTGTGCGCATGCGCGTGTCTGTGAGAGTGTGTCTGTGTCTGTGTGTGCGTGTGCGTATCACTGAATCAAAGTGCAGAAGAGGCCCTTCGGCCCATCGAGTCTGCACCGACACGTGAGAAACACCTGACCTACCTACCTAATCCCATTTCCCAGCACTTGGCCCATAGCCTTGAATGTTATGACGTGCCAAGTGCTCATCCAGGTACTTTTTAAAGGATGTGAGGCAACCCGCCTCCACCACCCTCCCAGGTAGCGCATTCCAGATCATCACCACCCTCTGGGTAAAAAAACCTTTTCCTCACATCCCCTCTAAACCTCCTGCCCCTCACGTATGTCCCCTCGTGACTGACCCTTCAACTAAGTGGAACAGCTGCTCCCTATCCACCCTGTCCATGCCCCTCATAATCTTGTACACCTCGATCAGGTCGCCCCTCAGTCTTCTCTGCTCCAACGAAAACAACCCAAGTCTATCCAACCTCTCTTCATAACTTAAATGTTTCATCCCAGGCAACATCCTGGTGAATCTCCTCTGCACCCCCTCCAGTGCAATCACATCCTTCCTATAATGTGGCGACCAGAACTGCACACAGTACTCCAGCTGTGGCCTCACCAAGGTTCTATACAACTCCAACATGACCTCCCTACTTTTGTAATCTATGCCTCGATTGATAAAGGCAAGTGTCCCATATTCCTTTTTCACCACCCCACTAACATGCCCCTCCGCCTTCAGAGATCTATGGACACACACACCAAGGTCCCTTTGTTCCTCAGAACTTCCTAGTGTCATGCCGTTCATTGAATACTTCCTTGTCAAATTACTCCTTCCAAAGTGTATCACCTCACACTTTTCAGGGTTAAATTCCATCTGCCACTTATCTGCCCATTTGACCATCCCGTCTATATCTTCCTGTAGCCCAAGACACAACCTCACTGTTAACCACTCGGCCAATCTTTGTGTCTGTAAGTGTGTGTGCCTGTTGTGATGAGAGTTATATATTTTTATATTTTTGTGATTATGTGCTCTGTGTAGAAAACTGTGTGTGCGTCCAGGGTTAATTAAACGGGGGGGATGATTTTTAGAGACAGGTTGTCTGAGGTCTAAGAGATGAAAGGTTAAAGGTTTTGGTTTCTACGTTCGTAATGAGAGGTTATGGTGGGTTTGAGTTACTAGTTGGATCTGAAATTTGCATTGCGAGCTAAGTGGGGAAATTGATCTTTCAGCTGTTGAATTTCAGAAGGTAATTCAGAGCTGAAAAGGAACACTTGCATCTTATAGGGGTTCCATGAGTAAACAGGGGAAGGAATATTACATTTTATTGACCTGAAAGTAGAGGTGAAATAGGAAACATGAAAAATTTTTATATTTGCGCAATTAGAGTTTCAAAGAGGTTTGGGGGACAATAGAACCAGAGATGAAAGGGGAAAAAGATATTTAAGGGAAGGGATGTTTAACTGTTGAGAGTTGCTGTGGGGGAACTCACTGAAGGCCAACTTCTTTGTGTGTGAGCTGTTGAGGATCTGTGAAAGTTTTGAATTGGACTCAGCCACCCAGTGTTAAGCCAGGAGCCTTTGTTTTAGGAAACAGTTTGTTTCTGAACCTCCTTTTGGAATTCCGTATCAGAGTGGACATGTCTGAGTAGCCGTGAGGTGTACTTTAATTAAAGTGACAACAATTCCTTGACTTGGGGAACACTTTATGGTTAAAAATCTATAAGGGATTGCTGCCAGAAAGGTAATTTAATTGTGTACTTTTGACCAAGAATGTGTTTTTGGGATTGTTCTGTAAGACTGTTTTAACTGTGTAACTTTTATCCTGTTTGCTTAAGTTTTTTTTCCTTCTAATTAAGCTTTTAATTTTTAAAATTCAGAAGGTGTTACTGGAGTACTATACTTCTGAGGTCAGTAGCTCTTCCTCCTTGTTTTCACAAAAAAATATATAATGATCATTCAGACAGACTTCACTGTGGGGTCTGGCTTGCTCAGCAATAACATCAGTTGTGGTCGTAACACTGTGAGTGTGTGTGTTTCTGCATGTTTGTGTGTATGAAAATTAGATTTTTGACTGACTATGCAGTCTGATAGTTCAGTTATAGGGTGGGCAGATGGAATCAGCACTCCCTGAGACACCTCTGAGCAGAGGAACAGGTTCAACAGTGAGTTCACTGGAATGTTATAGGGGAGATATTCCTGGTATATGGAATGTAAGTCAGCCGGAGTTCCCGTTCCTCAGACCCACTGCCTTCTGGTAGAGAATTTAATAAGTCTTATATCATCGCACCATCACAGCAACTGGCGTTTCTTGTGGACTCTTTGTGGGAGTGCGGGGAAAGGGGCTGGGGAGTGGCTGGTAGGAGGTGTGTAGGAGGTGGGAGGGGGAAATCCCAGAATAAAGTAAAGATTCCACCTACCTCAGCAGATAGGACCATCAGGATCCCTGTCAGCTCCAAACTGCCCCCCTGATTCACACAGACCCTTCCTAGAGAGGATGGTTTGTCCCTTTGATCCTACCTCCAGGTCGGAAGAGGTGAAATCGTATGGGATGTTCCAGCCCAAAGCCCCGTACTTGTTCCTTTCCTGGATAATGGCGTGGAAGAAACACAGACTGAAGAGCAGCCTCCTCCAGCTCAGGCTCATGTTCTCTTTCATGAAGATTCTGTCTGTCACTTCACCTGAGCCACTGCTTCCAAAGCTGGTTAGCAGCTTGTTCTTCAAACCTTGTGGTGGCTCCACAGCAACCTTTCAAAGAGGGAAGTGCACACTCTTGTTCAAAATCATTTCTTCACATAGCTTACACTCAGCCCCTACCCAGCCATGCCCCCAGCCCTCAGTTTCAACTTAGGTTCTCATCTATTTCGGCTCAATGCCAATGGTTCATGGGTGACCCTTGGCAGGACGTTTGACCATCTCCAACAAGAGAGAATCTAACCAGCGCCCCTTGATGTTCAATGGAATTACCATCACTGAATCCCCCACTATCAACATCCTGGGGGTTACCATTGATCAGAAACTGAACTGGACTAGCCAAATAAATACTGTGGCTACAAGGGCAGGTCAAAGGCTGGGAATCCTGCGACGAGTAACTCACCCCCTGACTCCCCAAAGCCTGTCCACCGTCTACAAGGCACAAGTTAGGAGTGTGATGGAATACTGCTCACTTGCCTGGATGAGTGCAGGTCCCACAACACTCAAGAAGCATGACAAAGCAGTCCGCTTGATTGGCACCCCATCTACAAACATTCACTCCCTCCGCCACCGACGCACAGTGGCAGCAGTGTGTGTACCATCTACAAGATGCACTGCAGAAACCAAGGCTCCTTCAACAGCACCTTCTAAACTCATGACCACTACCATCTAGAAGGACAAGGGCAGCAGATACATGGAAACACCACCACCTAGATGTTCCCCTCCAAGTCACTCACCATCCTGACTTGGAAATATATCACCATTCCATCACTGTCACTGGGTCAAAATCCCAGAACTCCCTTTCTAACAGCACTGTGGGTGTACCTACACCACATGGACCGCAGCGGTTCAAGAAAGCAGCTCACCACAGCCTTCTCGAGGGTAATTAGAGATGGGCAATAAATGCTGGCCTAGCCAGAGATGCCCACATCCTGTAAATGAATTTTTAAAAGTCAACTAGACATTGAACTATCTGGGGCATTGCAGCTGAGCCCTTTCATTCTCTAGTGATTCTGCACACATACTTCCAAGGAGCTGTCCAAGGAACAAGATGAGACGTTGCACCTTTATACAGTGTATATCATAGTATGTATCCGGTCACTTGTCACCTTACCTTCATCCCTTGATGGAGGATGGAGATGGGGAATGTGTAGTCAGATTTGGAGCTCAGTAACAGCCTGAAGTTAGGATCCATGTACACTTCTGGTTTTCTGAAACTAGAAAGAGTGACACAAATGCAATGCTTGAGGATTTGGTAACAACTGTCATATAAGGGCCTAGCACATACAGGGTTAATGTAAACTGAGCACTTTACCACCCACACAGCGATGTAACAAGGCAGCACATGACCCAAACCCAGGGGACAGTGCGATGTTGAGCAGTGATGGGAAAAGACCTGATCATGGTGATAACTCCTAGCCTGTAACTTTTACCATACCTGTGTAACTAGTTCTAGTCATTAATAAAGACTTACAGTTAACCTCCTGAAGACTACAAAGGCTTATTTAAGAGACACCATTCTGAAATCAATATCCTCCTGACATGGTGGCAGCTGGGGATCAAAAACCCTCAACCTTGCTAAAATGCTGAAACTAGCTGAGATGCTAGAAGACCAAGAAAACATTTCAATGGAAATTCTGACCTGAGAGAACCTCCCAACAGAAGCTGAAGGCACAGAGAAAATTTGATAACATTCCAGAGAAAAGACCTGGAAACTGGAGGCAGAGATTTTTACTGAATCTCCCTTGTCCACAGAACCTGCAAAAGGAGAGCTAAACCTTTTAAGTTTCAGGCTGCAGCAGCCCTGAGAACTCTTTCCCTAATTCAGTGTCGAAGGTGCTGTTGAAGGAAAGCCTGTCACAAAAACCTGATTCCCCACTTCTGACCTTATGATGGAAGGAAGGTCATTGATGAAGCAGCTGAGGATGGTTGGGCCGAGGACACTAAACTGGGGAACTCCTGCAGTGATGTCCTGGAGCTGAGATGACTGACCTCCAACCACCACAACCATCTTCCTTTGTGCTAGGTATGACTCCAACCAGTGGAGAGCTTTCCCCCTGATTCCCATTAACTCCAGTTTTGCTGGGGCTGCTTGATGCCACACTCTGTCAAATGCTGCCTTGATGTCAAGGGCAGTCACTCTCACCTCACCTTGGGAGTTCAGTTTTTTTATCCATGTTTGAAACAAGGCTGTAATGAGGTCAGGAGCTGAGTGACCCTGGCGGAACCCAAATTGGGCGACAGTGAGCAGGGTATTGCTAAGCAAGTGCCACTTGATAGCACTGTTGATGACCGATCACTGATGATTGAGAGTGGACTGATGGGGCAGTAATTGGCCGGGTTGGAATTGTCCTGCTTTTTGTGTACAGGACATACCTGGGCAATGTTCCACATTCCTGGTAGATGCCGGTGTTGTAGCTGTACTGGGATAGTGGGCTAGGGGTGCGGCAAGTTCTGGAGCACAAGTCTTCAGTACTATTGCCGGAATATTGTCAGGGCCCATAGCCTTTGCAGTATCCAGTGCCTACAGCCGTTTCTTGACATCAAATGGAGTGAATCAAATTGGCTGAAGACTGGCATCTGTGATGCTGGGGACCTCCGGAGGAGGCTGAGATGGATCATCCACTCGGCAATTCTGGCTAAAGATTGTTGCGAATATTGCTGAAAAAAGAGACATGTCAAAGATTTTCATCTTGCATTCATCAGGACACTTAGCGAGAATTCTAATATAGGGGGAAAATAACAATTATAAGGTATGCAAAGTGACTGCTGATTGGCTTGCAAAGTGGCGTTGCCATGGAGAATGCAGAGCGATGGTGATTGGTAAAGTAAGTGACAGCCATTCGCTGCCTCATTCCTCAGGGCAATGTCTTGACCAATCAGGGTCAAGTTGCATGGTTTAAATCCCAAAAAATGCTTAGCAGTTAACTGTCAGTCACCACCACTGGTGCATGCTCCATGGCAACGTCACTTGCCAACCACACAACATGATGGTGGGACTTCATCTCCACAACAACACAACTGTACGGTGGTCACTCCTACCGATACTGGGACAGATGCATCTGCGGCAGGCAGGTTGGTGAGGTTGAGGTCAATTATGTTTTTCCCTCTTGTTGGTTCCCTCACCACCTGCCGCAGACCCAGCTTAGCAGCTATGTCATTTAGGACTCGACCAGTCCGTTCTTTACTGGTGCTACCGAGCCACTCTTGGTGATGGACATTGAAGTCCCCCACCCAGTGCTTCAGTGGTGTTAAACATGGAGGAGCACTGATGCATCAGCTGAGGGGGACATGGTAATCAGCAGGAGGTTTCCTTGCCAATATTTGACCTGATGCCATGAGACTTCACGCGGTCCAGAGTCAATGTTGAGGACTCCCAGGGCAACTCCCTCCTGACTGTATACAACTGTGCCGCCACCTCTGCTGGGTCTGTCCTGCCGGTGGGACAAGACATACCCAGGGATGGTGATGGTGGTGTCTGGGACATGATCTGTAAGGAATGATTCCGTGGGGATGACTATGTCAGGCTGTTGCTTTGGCTCGTCTGCGAGTCCGCTCTCCCAATTTTGGCACGAGCCTCCAGATGTTACTAAGGAGGCCTTTGCAGGATCAACATTGTTGTTGTCGTTTCCGGTGCCTAGGCCAATGCTGGGTGGTCCGTCCGGTTTCTTTCCTTTCAGCATTTTGATACAACCGAGTGGCTTGCTAGGCCAGTTCAGGGGGCAGTTAAGAGTCAACCACATTGCTATGGGTTAGGAGTCACATGTAGGCCAGACCAGGTAAGGACGGCAGATTTCCTTCCCTAAAGGACATTAGTGAACTAGATGGGGGGTTTTCTGACAACCAGCAATGGTTTTTGATTTTTTTTGTTGAATTCAAATTCCAGATCTGCCACACTGGAATTTGAACCTGGATTCCCAGAGCATTACCCTGGGTCTCTGAATTACCAATGTAGTGACAATATCACTACGCCAACGCCTCCTGTAGTACATGCCAAATCAGAATACAACCCAAATGAGAACCCACCCCAAGTCAGAGTTAACGCCAAAATCAGAGTACACACCAAGTCAAAGTATAGCCAAAATCAGAATACACCCCAAATCAGAGTTCATCCCAAATCAGAGTACTCCCCAAAACAGAGTTAAGGCCATAAGGCCATAGATGTAGGAGCAGGAGTGGGCCAATCAGACCATCAAGTTTGCTCTGCCATTCAATGAGATCATGGCTGTTCTAATAATCCTCAACTCCACTACATCTCTGTAGTTGCTTCCTTTAATATCCTAGGATGCAACCCTTCAGGTCCAGGGGACTTATCGGCCGTTAGCCCCATTAGTTTCCCTAGTACTTTTTGGAATGCTATTAGTGTCTTCTACCGTGAAGACTTTATTCAACTCCTCTGCCATTTCCTGGCTCCCCATTATTATTTCCCTCGCCTCATTCTCTAAGGGTCCTATGCTTACTTTGGCCTCTCTCTTCCTTTCCATATATTTAAGGAAGCTCTTACTGTCCATTTTTATATTACTTGCTAGTTTATCCTGAAAGTTTATTTTCTCCCTCTATTATTTTTTTGGTCACCTTTCCCAATCCTCTTGTTTACCACTAATCTTTGCCACATTGTATGTTTTTTCTTTCAATTTGATACTATCCTTACCTTCCTTGGTTAACCATGGTTGGTGTATCCCCTTCCTAGAATCCTTTTTCCTCACTAGGATATGTCTTTGTCATGAGTCATGAACTATTTTCTTAAGCTGCTATTGTTCATCAACTGTCTTTTCTGCTAAACTCCTTTCCCAGTCCACTCCAGCCGCTAAACTCCTTTCCCAGTCCACTCCAGCCGCTAAACTCCTTTTCCAGTCCACTCCAGCCAACTCTGCCCTCATTCCTTTGTAATTACCCTTATTTAAGTTTAGCACAGTTGTTTCCAACCCAAGTTTCTCACTCTCAGACTGAATGATAAATTGTACAATGTTATGGTCACTGTTTCCTAGGGGATCTTTTACTCTGAGATCATTTATTAAACCTGCCTCACTGCGCATTACCAGATCCAAAATAGCCTGATCCCTGGTTGGATCCACAACATATTGGGCAGAGTGTTCTGCCTGTCGGGCGGGTGGAGCTGGAGCGGCTGTGGGCAGGCGCGGACCTGATCGGCGCCTGTGTGCCGCCATTTTGTGCAGGCGGGCCAATTAAGGCCCACCCAGAGTATTTACCGACTCCCATGAATAGCGGGAGTGTGTGGGCTGTGGCAGGTGTGCACTGACCGCTGGGTCCAATGGCGACCGGGCAGTCTGTTTAAAGGAAGGCCTGGCAGCCACCTGTAGGCTGCTCACAATGGCCACTTCCACAGGCCACACAGCAGGGGGTCAGCTGAGCAGGAGGGAAGGGCAGAGGAGCAGGGCCAGGCTGCAGGGTCAGCCCCGGGAGCAGGGCAGGCTGCAGGGTCAGCCCCAGGAGCAGGGCAGGCTGCAGGGTCTGCCCCAGGAGCAGGGCAGGCTGCAGGGTCAGCCCCAGGAGCAGGGCAGGCTGCAGGGTCTGCCCCAGGAGCAGGGAAGGCTGCAGGGTCGGCCCCAGGAGCAGGGCAGGCTGCAGGGTCGGCCCCAGGAGCAGGGCAGGCTGCAGGGTCGGCCCCAGGAGCAGGGCAGGCTGCAGGGTCAGCCCCAGGAGCAGGGCCAGGCTGTAGTGTCAGCCCCAGGAGCAGGGCCAGGCTGCAGGGTCAGCCCCAGGAGCAGGGCCAGGCTGCAGGGTCAGCCCCAGGAGCAGGGCCAGGCTGCAGGGTCGGCCCCAGGAGCAGGGCAGGCTGCAGGGTCTGGTACAGGAGCAGGGCCAGGCTGCAGGGTCGGCCCCAGGAGCAGGGCCAGGCTGCAGGGTCTGCCCCAGGAGCAGGGCAGGCTGCAGGGTCGGCCCCAGGAGCAGGGCCAGGCTGCAGGGTCTGCCCCAGGAGCAGGGCCAGGCTGCAGGGTCGGCCCCAGGAGCAGGGCCAGGCTGTAGCGTCAGCCCCAGGAGCAGGGCCAGGCTGCAGGGTCGGCCCCAGGAGCAGGGCCAGGCTGCAGGGTCGGCCCCAGGAGCAGGGCAGGCTGAAGGGTCAGCCCCAGGAGCAGGGCCAGGCTGCAGGGTCAGCCCCAGGAGCAGGGCCAGGCTGCAGGGCCGGCCCCAGGAGCAGAGCAGGCTGCAGGGTCGGCCCCAGGAGCAGGGCCAGGCTGCAGGGTCGGCCCCAGGAGCAGGGCCAGGCTGCAGGGTCGGCCCCAGGAGCAGGGCAGGCTGCAGGGTCGGCCCCAGGAGCAGGGCCAGGCTGCAGGGCCGGCCCCAGGAGCAGGGCCAGGCTGCAGGGTCGGCCCCAGGAGCAGGGCCAGGCTGCAGGGTCGGCCCCAGGAGCAGGGCAGGCTGCAGGGTCGGCCCCAGGAGCAGGGCCAGGCTGCAGGGCCGGCCCCAGGAGCAGGGCAGGCTGCAGGGTCGGCCCCAGGAGCAGGGCAGGCTGCAGGGTCTGGTACAGGAGCAGGGCCAGGCTGCAGGGTCGGCCCCAGGAGCAGGGCCAGGCTGCAGGGTCGGCCCCAGGAGCAGGGCCAGGCTGCAGGGTCAGCCCCAGGAGCAGGGCCAGGCTGCAGGGTCTGGTACAGGAGCAGGGCAGGGTCAGCCCCAGGAGCAGGGCCAGGCTGCAGGGTCAGCCCCAGGAGCAGGGCCAGGCTGTAGTGTCAGCCCCAGGAGCAGGGCCAGGCTGCAGGGTCAGCCCCAGGAGCAGGGCCAGGCTGCAGGGTCAGCCCCAGGAGCAGGGCCAGGCTGCAGGGTCAGCCCCAGGAGCAGGGCCAGGCTGCAGGGTCAGCCCCAGGAGCAGGGCCAGGCTGCAGGGTCAGCCCCAGGAGGGTTATTGGTTCTTAGCTTTTCCAGGCTTCATTTCAGGACTTATTTGTGTCTGCAAGGCACTCGGAGGATTCAGACCATGTGGTCCCTTCCAGGTATCAGACCAGGTTACCCTGGTAATTGGGATTGTGGTCTTCGCTGGAGGCACCTCCCCTGAGGAAGAGAGGGGCAGAATAGAGAGGAGGCCAGGTATCCCAATGCAGCCTCCGGGGGTGGGACCTGTGGGAGGAGAGGCGCAGGGCCAGCAGGCAGTCAAAGGCAGAAGGAGCTGCAGAAAGCCCCACTATCCTGCTGCCAGGGTTTACAAGTGACGATGCAGCTACCTCAATATGTCTGAGGTGCAATGCTGAAAGAGGGTCAGTCTCTCAAGGGAGACCGTGACCTCCATATGTCAGATGATTGGGCCTGAGATAAGCTCTGACTGTGTGTGGGTGGACACCCCATGCCAGTGGCTCTGAAGGTCACAGTGGCCCTCAGCTTCTATGCCTCCGGCTCTTTCTAGGGGTCAGAGGGGGATCTGTGTGGAGTCTCCCAATCAGCTGAGCACAGTTGCATCAAGCTGGTGACAGAAGTTCTGTTTAGGTGGGTACTGACCTTTATTCATTTCCGTATGGATTAGGCCAGCCAGGCTGAGTGAGCCAGAGGCTTTGCAGTGATTGCTGGGTTCTCCCGTGTCCAGGGTGTTATAGACTGTACACATGTGGACATCAAGGCACCAGCGGGTCAGCCGAGTGCCTTTGTCAGCAGGAAGGGCTTCCACTCCATGAACGTGCAGATAGTGTGTGACCACAGGATGCAGGTTCTGCAAGTCTGTGCAAGGTACCCAGGCAGCTCCCATGACGGGTACATCCTCAGACACTTCCAGGTGCCCAGGTTCTTCAGTGCTCCAGCCCGGCTGGATGGATGGCTGCTGGGTGACAAGGGCTATCCATTGAAAAGGTGGCTCATGACACCTCTCCACCACCCAAGAACAGAGGCAGAGCAGCATTACAATAGGAGCCATGCCTCCGTAAGGGCGGTGATAGAGAGGACCATCGGTCTTCTCAAGATGTGCTCCCAATCCCTGGACCGTTCAGGGGGTGCACTACAATAGCCCCCAGAGCTGGTGTCAGTGATAGTGGTTGCATGCTGCACTCTCCACAATCTGACACTGGCAAAGGGGGGCCCACTGGAGGTAGAGGATGTTGATGCAGCTCCACAGGCCACAGATGATGAATTCGGTAGTGAGTCAGAAGAGGAGCATGGTGAGGAGAACGCTGAGGGTGTGAAGGCAGACCTCGGTAACCTCCAGGGAGGCAGGGACACCAGGGACACCTTGATCCAACGCCCCTTCAGCTAGGCTGCCAAAGATCTGCTTCCACCTCACGCCAGCGCTGCAGCTTCCATTCCGGGCGTCTGAAATGACCCTTTCAACAGTGCCTGTGCAACAAAGTATCCAACCACTCATGTCCAGCATTACAGACTGGCGTACCCTGCACCAGAAAGACAAAAGGTGAAGCATACTCAGGCTATCAGAACCAAAGTAAATTTAATGTTATTGTCACATTGAAAGCGTAATGACATTAACATTGCTGGTGTTGATGTCCACACCAGCAGAAATATAAACCAAACATAAATGAACAGAAAATCACCTGTGAACAGTCCCTCTTGTGCTCTTGGCTCTCCCCCTTTGCTGGCATCGGCATTGGAGACAGCCTGCTGACTCTGCTGTCTTGTTGGCCTTGATGACCTTGGTGGTCATCCTGTGGCCAGTGGGGCCTGTGCTGACCTCGCCTGGGAGGAAGCAGCCAGTGCCATCTGGCCAGAGGATGGCATCTCCCCAGTCATTGCAGCCTCATCAGTTGCCACGGTCACTGGCAGAGGGGCAGAGGAGCTGCTGCCATCATCTAGAGCGCCCTGAGAGGAGCCCACAGAGACGACAAGCAGCTTGTGCGCCAATATGACGTCGCTCTGGACCTCCCTGTTCACCATTGATGGACGGGCACCTAGCTAGGATACTGGGTGCCTCATCCATCTCCCACACTGGCACTGACCACCTGAGGTCAATGCCTGTGTGAGGGCTTGCAGGTCCGAGTGCAATCTCAGGAGCCTCTCATTTTGTCCCTGGAGCTGCCTCTCCATGAGAGTCGCCACTCTCTCAATGGAGGAGGCAGTGCGCTCGGCCATGAGGGTCAACGCCGTGCTCAGGCTCCGCATAAACTCCTCCACAATGGAGACCATGGCACCCAGACCCTCATGGATCTCCGCCAGATCCTCCCGCACATCCCATTGGACATTCAGCATCTGCTGCCTATTGGACGAATCCAGAGACTCATCATCTGCCCTCTACTGAGCATCGTCCTGGTCCCCAGTAGTCCTCCGCCTGCTGGCACCATTGGCACTCTCTCAAGCTGCACCTCAAGTGAGTGTGAAGTGCCCTCACCAATTTGCACCAACATTCTAGCTGCCGATCTAATGCCCACCGCGATGCTGGTATCTGCACTGGTACCTAGTTCAGAGAATGGGTACAAATGAAGGCCGGTGGTCCTCTGGTGTCAGGGGTGGCACTTTGGGGTCCAGAGATCAAGTACGTGCTGGAAAATCTAAAAGGGAGAACAAAGACATGTCATTAATTGGTCACCGCACTGTCACTCTGCATGCCAGGCACCTTGGTGAGACAATGGAGATCTGCATCATGGTGCCATCTTCTTTCAATGATCAATGGGGATTCCAGGCTCAAGGCTCCCATCAATGAAGAGACTACATTAGAATGGTTGCACAATCTGAAACTCACCTCTGTAACTGCACTCTTAAATTCATCTGGCCCCTCTGCCTCTCCACGCCCAGTTGCACATGGAGCGTGCCGGCTCTCCAGCTTAATGGCGTCCTGCTCGTACCTGGTGAGCAGCAGCAGGTTGGGCCGGCCTCTGCCTGTCTGTGACCTCTCCAACTGGTCATGGCTTGCCTTCTCCTGAAAGAACAGAGGAGCATTGATTCATCCACTCTCTACCTGCAGCGCCATTGCAGCCTGGCCAGGCCCAGCTGAGGAACACCTCACAGGGCACATCCAAGTCGCGGCCCTCGAGCCACAGGCACTCAGTCCAAGCAGCCAGGGCTCACCTCTTTGGCCAGCTCTGGCATCATTGACAGTTGGCACTCAAACTCTAGTGCTCCTGAGGTCCACAGGGTGACGGCCACACTGTAACACCTCTGCACACTTATCCAAGCCAACATGGTACTCACCCTACCCGAGTGCAGCAGGTTATTGAATCTCTTCTGGCACTGCACCCATGTGCGTTGCACCACATCATGGCTGCTCACGAGCCCTCCCATGCCCTCTTTGTGAGGTGCGGTGGCCTCCTCCTCCCATCTCTGGGGACAAGGGTGTCCCTCCCGGCAGCCACCTCCTCCAGGAGGACAACGACGCACTCACGTGAAAAGCTGGGGGCCACATACCCTCCTGCCTGCCGTGTCCAGTCGCACTTGACTCCATAACTTGAATGTTGAAGACGCAGAGGAGACATTCTCCCATGGCAACCTTCCAGGGGCTGCCTGGACCATTTTTAAACAGGCCGCCGGATCGCCATTGGACTCAGCAGCCGACAGGCACCTGCCCCCTCCCGCCCCCTCCCGACCAGTGAGGAGCCGAGTTTCATGTTGGGTGGCCTTAACTGGCCTGCCAGTGTGAAATGGTGGTCAGGGGGCCGGTTGCGGGTGGTGGGCCATTTCTTGGCTAATTCCGGGCCCACCAACTGCGCCCACCTGCTGACCTCAAAATTCTGGCCCTGGTTTCTAAAACTTGCCCAATTTTCGGACCTGCAATTAATCATCAGAGTCTTGTATGCCTTTTGTTTCAATCTGATACCATGCTTAACTTTCTTAATGAGCCATGGATGATGCATCATTCTCATGGGGTCTTCCTTCCTTGGAAGATGGACTCTTGGGGTGGTATATTCTCAGGATTGGCATATACTGGGGCCATATACCCCGAGGGGCATATGATTCCAGTAGGATACACTGTCGTGCGGATTCTTGAGCATGGTATACTCTTGGAAGTGTACTTGCTTGGGGAATATGCTGAGTGCCTAGTCTAGGGGCATATGTTTCTCAGCAAGCTCTCGAGTGGGGTACACTCTTCAGATGGTACACTTTCAGTTGTATACTGTCAGGGAGATATACTCTTAAGGCTGGTCTAGAGTCCGGGAGTATACGCTCGGAGGGAGCATATGCTCAGGGGGCTGTACTGACAAGGAGGGTATACTCTTGGAAGGGGTATACTCTTAGATGTAAACTCTCAGGATGAACATACTCTCAGGGAGGGTATACTCTTGGGGGGAATACTGTCCAGGGGGTATACTGTCAGGGAGGTTATACTCTCAAGTGGGTATAGTCTCAGGGTGAATATATTCTCAGGGAGGATATATTGTAAAGGGTGGTGTACACTCAGGGCTCCAGCTCCAGCCTGCAATGGGTTTAAACCTTCAGCTGACAGGTTATGTTGGATGTACTCACGATTCAACAATGGCCTGGAGCTTTGGCATGAAGTAAGCGGCCAGGTGACAGTTTTGCAGGAAGACCCATCGCCCCTTTCGGATCTGCGCTTTGTGGATAAGCTCTTCAGCAATGGGCCCCTGACCACGGCCCAGAGACACCATATCCAGGTGGTCAGTGCTGCCCCGGTATTCCTTCGCAAAACGGAGCACCTGACTGATCGGGTCAGTACCTGTGCAGACAAAATATCAATTCAGATTGAAAATCCTCCCCGTATATCATGGGTCTGGAAACAGATATAATTCCCCCAGAATTCGAAGAGCGATGTATATCTTATGTAGCTGTGCAATGCTGTGCTCAACACTGGGTAGATTTACATATTCATGAGAAAGCAAACAGCTATATTCTCATTATAAAATATTCGAACTACCAAAAACGTAATCAATAATAATCTGGTCATCGCTGTGCCAACGCTCTGCTCAATAATCCAAAACAATAACATGTACACACAATCAAATCTCATGACTTTAAAAATAAGAACAATTCTGACACCTCCACTCACTCATCCAACCCTAAACTGCTCAGTCACATCTCTACACTGGGAAAAGGGGAATACAACAGCTGGGCCCTGACAAAAACCATTTGCATAATCCATCCCTCCACACAGACTCCCTCCCTCCACACTGATACTATCCATTCCTCCACACTGACCCCGTCCCTCACACACTGATACTATCCATCCCTCCACACTGACCCCATCCCTCACACGCTGATACTATCCATCCCTCCACACAGACTCCGTCCCTCACACACTGATACTATCCATCCCTCCACACTGACCCCGTCCCTCACACACTGATACTATCCATCCCTCCACACTGACTCCGTCCCTCACACACTGATCCTATCCATCCCTCCACACAGACCCCCTCCCTCACACACTGATACTATCCATCCCTCCACACTGACCCCGTCCCTCACACACTGATACTACCCATCCCTCCACACTGACCCCGTCCCTCACACACTGATACTATCCATCCCTCCACACTGACTCCCTCCCTCACATGCTGATACTATCCATCCCTCCACACTGACCCCGTCCCTCACACACTGATACTATCCATCCCTCCACACAGACTCCCTCCCTCACACGCTGATACTATCCATCCCTCCACACTGACCCCGTCCCTCACACACTGATACTATCCATCCCTCCACACTGTCCCCGTCCCTCACACACTGATACTATCCATCCCTCCACAATGACCCCGTCCCTCACACACTGATACTATCCATCCATCCACACAGACTCCCTCCCTCACATGCTGATACTATCCATCCCTCCACACTGACCCCGTCCCTCACACACTGATACTATCCATCCCTCCACACTGACCCCGTCCCTCACACACTGATACTATCCATCCCTCCACACAGACTCCCTCCCTCACACGCTGATACTATCCATCCCTCCACACTGACCCCGTCCCTCACACACTGATACTATCCATCCCTCCACACTGTCCCCGTCCCTCACACACTGATACTATCCATCCCTCCACACTGACCCCGTCCCTCACACACTGATCCTATCCATCCCTCCACACTGACCCCGTCCCTCACACACTGATACTATCCATCCCTCCACACTGACCCCGTCCCTCACACACTGATACTATCCATCCATCCACACTGACCCCGTCCCTCACACACTGATACTATCCATCCCTCCACACTGACCCCGTCCCTCACACACTGATCCTATCCATCCCTCCACACTGACCCCGTCCCTCACACACTGATACTATCCATCCCTCCACACTGACCCCGTCCCTCACACACTGATACTATCCATCCATCCACACAGACTCCCTCCCTCACACGCTGATACTATCCATCCCTCCACACTGACCCCGTCCCTCACACGCTGATACTATCCATCCATCCACACAGACTCCCTCCCTCACACGCTGATACTATCCATCCCTCCACACTGACCCCGTCCCTCACACACTGATACTATCCATCCCTCCACACTGACCCCGTCCCTCACACACTGATATTATCCATCTCTCCACCCAGACCCGTATGTCACACACTGATACGATCCATCCCTTCATTTGGAGCCTTTCACTTCTCCTTCTCTTTCCCCAGTGTTTTTCAGCTCCTGAACCACTGCCCTTGACCTCGACTCACCAACGAGCTCCTCCTGATACTTGGGTGAGATTTTTGTTTTAAGCTGGATTCTCTCACCTGAGGACAGGAGAAATATCAGTGGCGTATAGGCATCAGTCTCATCAAATGCGTCTTTGAGGTGGACTGCGGGGCATGGCAGAAAGTCAGGGCCCAGCTTCTCGGCAACAAATTCCCTCACTGCAGCAATCAAGCACTCAGGCCTCAGGATCTTTATCTGATAAATACAGGGCAGTGCGGTGATCAGAACAGACGTCCTCTAGCATTAACTTTATCCACCCACACAGACTGAACCAGTAACATAGGATTACATGGAATGGACATCGCACAAACAGGTCATTCAGCCCAATCGCTCTGTGTTGGTGTTTATAACCTACACAAGCTCCATTTCATCCTCCTTCATCTCAGCTCGAGGACATCACTGCAGGAGTTCCTCAGGGTAGTGTCCTCGGCCCAACCATCTTCAGCGGCTTCATCACTGACCTTCCTCCTTCACAAGGTCAGAAGTGGGGATGTTCACTGATGATTGCACAATGTTCAGCACCATTCGTGACTCTTCAGATACTGAAGCAGTCCATGTCCAAATGCAGCAAGACCTGGACAATATCCAGGCTTCGGCTGACAAGTGGCAAGTAGCATTTGCACCACACAAGTGCCAGGCAATGACAATCCCCAACAAGAGAGAATCCAACCATCGCCCCTTGACATTCAATGGCATTACCATCATTGAATTCCCCAGTATCAACATCCTGGGATTACCATTGACCAGAAACTGAAGTGAACTAGCCATATAACGACTGTGGCTACAAGAGCAGGTCGGAAGCTATGAATACTGCGACGAGTAACTCACCTCCTGACTCCCCAAAGCCTGTCCACCATCTACAAGGCACAAGTCAGGAGTGTGATGGAATACTCCCCATTTGCCTGGATGAGTGCAGTTCCCACAACACTCAAGAAGCTTGATACCATCCACGACAAAGCAGCCCGCTTGATTGGCACCACATCCACAAAAATTTACTTCCTCCACCACTGACGCACAGTAGCAGCAGTGTGTACCATCTACAAGATGCACAGCAGGGCTTCACCGAGGCTCCTTTGACAGCACCTTCCAAACCCATGACCATTGCCAACTAGAAGGATAAGGGCAGCAGATAGATGGGAACACCACCACCTGCAGGTTCCCCTCCAAGCCACTCTCCATCCTGACTTGGAAATATATCACCGCTCCTTCACTGTCACTGGGTCAAAATCCTGAAACTCCCTCCCTAACAGCACTGTGGGTGTACCTACACCACATGGACTGCAGCAGTTTAAGGAGGCAGCTCACCCCCACCTTCTGAAGGGCAACTGGAATGGGCAATAAATGCTGGCCCAGCCAGCGAAGCCCACATCCCGTGAATGAATGAAAAAAATCAGTAAGGCTTCACTAGTTGCCTGAGAGTCATGTTTCCTTTCTGGATTAAGGAATAAAACTTACCAATATGAGACACTGGAAAGATGTCAGTTGTTCCCAAGGGAAGGTTGTGGGTTGATGTTCAATATTCTGCTCCAAGTGACTGCTCACAGATTGAGTGTTACTGCTGCCTGTGTTTAAATCGACACAACACATGTGAAGATAGGAAAATGCACTGAGAACATTGTATAGTGTATGACTCCATTCTCAGTCAATCTTTCAGGACCTCAGTCCTCCTACAGGTGAGACACACACTCCAGATTCCAGCAGGCAGAACCTGGGGGAGGCAAACCAACCTGCAATGGGGCCAGTGAGGCCCCCCCCTGCTTTCCCACCCTGTCCATGACCTGCCAGGCTCTCCCACCACCATCTCTGACCCACGTTCCCCACTGCCGCCTGCCCCCTTCCCCGTCCCTTATTCTCCAACCTGTTTGTCCCGAACCTGGGCTTCCCTCTCAGTCCCTAACCCAGGCTCCCTGCATCCACCCTATCCCCACCCCCCACCTTTGTTCCTAACCTGGGCTCCTATCCCCCACCATCCTCGACCCGGGGTCTCCTCCCTCCCCCCACCCCGTTCCCAACACCACCCGTTTCTCCTGAGCTGGGGTGAGGTCAGTCTGGCTGCCCCACACTTCACCTGCTGGCCCCACTCCCCTGTAAAATCACAGACAGTTCAGGGGCAGGTGGGAGGATGGCAGGCAGACCGACCTCAGAAATGTTACTGACTCTCCCGCCTGCAAACCCACTGGTGGATACTGGTTAAATTCTGCCCAGAGATATATCGGCAGTAGACTTGAGAAGGTTCTGATCAATCCACCGCCCCCTCCATTCTCAGTCTAAGGGATAAGCAGATTCTTAAAGAGGAAAGATCTGATTTAATGAAGAGAATGTAAAATGTGAGGCTGAGACCGAGCATTTTATGACTCCACACTGTACCGTGCTTTGGCTCCGTCCCAAGTCGGTGGAAGGGTCTTCTCATGAACTGATAAAGTTCCTCCGCCTTGAGGAAGCTTTCCCACTGGAGCGGATGTGAGTTTATCGACTTGCAGAGCAACACAAAGGGGCTCATCCGGGTGTTGATGTACAGGCACTGCTTCCAGGCGGCTTCTGTCATCCACTGGGCTTTAGGACCTTGTTCAAACCACTTGTCAAGTCCCACAGCTGCATAATAAAGAGTTAAATCCTCCTTAAATCAGATCAAATGTGGCTCTGTTCAATTAACTCTCTAGCCTACCCTCCCCCTTTCCTGGTTGTTAGGGGGTTTGCGTTTCAGTGTGAACGCTCTGCCCTGAGCTCAGATAGACAAAGTACAAAGTATTCACACTAACTGTACCCTAACATCCTCAGGGAATGTGGAGTAAAGCATAAATTCTACAGCCTCTGTTAAATAACTCATTCCTGGAAAAATAAATACCCTGATTGTCCTGGGGTTTCGCGCTGTCACCCACATCTGCCAGTATGCTGGTGTGGAGGAAGATCTGCCACTCGGACTCAGGGAGGTACCCCATACTGTTGAGCTCGTCTTTGTCAGTCTCACTAGTTCGCATGATGCTGCTGCACAGCATGAAGGAGAAGCAGAGTTGGTGATGTGTGAATAGTGCATACCAAACCAGCTGGGGAAAGAAGCAGAGATTACAGATCACACCACTGCACCTAAATACTAGGCTGCCTCGTACTTTACACATGCTGATGCATCACACCATAGTAGAAGGGGGTTTGGTCCATTGGGATTATGTAAGAACATAAGAAATAGGAAAAGGAGTTGGCTTTAGGCTCCCTCAAGCCTGTTCCACCATTCAATATAATCATCTCTTGACATCAACTCCACTTCCCACCCACTCCCCTTATCCCTCAATTACCTTCAAGCCCAAACATCAATTGAATATCTTGAGTATATTCAATGACTGAAATTCATTTCTTCAGAGGGGCTGTGGATGCTCAAAGATTCACAGTCCTTTGACAGAAGAAATTTCTCCTCATGTCAGTCTAAAATGATCGGCCCCTCATCCTCAGACTGTGGGCGGAGTTGTCTCAGGTTTGCACTAAGTGCAGTAACAGGCGCGATAAACAGTGTTTTATCCGCCAGCCACATTGTCCCCTTCCCAACTCACATTATGCATTCATGGGTAACATACCGGATTACTGGTGGCTGGGCTCAGATCTGTCTGCCACGCTGTGACCTCAGTGTTTCCTCGCTCCGGGCGCCATGTTTAAAGTGAACCAGAACGCAGCCTACTTCCTGTCTACAGACCAGGACTGCTCCAGGTGATAGATAGGTCCGAAAGCAAAGGTGACGGCAGCCCCCAGTTTTAGTGAACCCCCACTGGGACACCTGCTGGATGTGGTGGAAGCCTGCCGCAATGTCCTCTACTCCCACTCTGGCCACAGGAGTCACCAATCCGGCTTGGGAGGCGGTAGCAGCGGCAGTCAGTGCCAACAGAGCACAGAGGAGGTCAGCCATCCAGTGCAGGCAGTGGATGAATGAGTTCATCTGTTCCGCCACTGTATGCCAATCACGTCATCACTCTCATCCCATCACACATCTACAGGGATCTCACACCTCAAGCGACAACACCACTAACTCTAACACTGGCTGGCTCACAGCAGCAGGGAGAGATCCGAGACCAGGGGTGGAGTGCTCCACATTAAGCCCCTCACTCACTTTGAGGGGTGTGCCATTGTGATTGGTGCCTGTGGTGACGGTGTGGTCCGTTGCGAACACCCACATCAGGATCATGCATTGCATCATCCCTCTCTCAACGCAACCATGAGTGCTCTCTCTCCTGCTTTTGACTCTGCTGCCATGAGCTAATTATCAGTACTTTGGTTCACAGGGAGCTCTGCTAAGCAACCGATGCCCTCAACCATCCAGTCCCTCAGCTCCAACCACGTCCTCACCTCCAGCCAAGAGGACAGCTTCTCTGTTGAAGAGCTGGAAATAAGCAGCCTGGAAGATCCGTCACAGCACTTACCCACACCCTCCACCAGTGCAGAGACACACACCTCGGTGGGACTTAGATCTAGAGCAGGCTTTGGTCACAATCTAGTGGTCACCACACGGACATGTGTCTGCAGCAGGAGGAGGCAGGTTCAGCCGAACTCCCTGGCACACGAAGGACTGCTGGGGAAGAGGCATCTGTGAGGCCCGAGACAGATGACGAGTCTCTGGATTCAGCCTTCCAACTCAGCGTGGAGAGTCAGCAGGAGGTGGGTGAACATCACGCAGAGCTGTTGGAAGCCCTCAGAGTGGCACGTGAGTCAGAGGAGTGCGTCTGCCTGCTCTCTGAAGAAATGGTGCCCACATGTGCGCCATGGGAAGGATGGCAGGCGTCTTGGAGACCCTGGTCCAGCAGAATGCGGAGATGTGCGCAGATCTGCACTCCATTGCAGTAGTCATGGGTGACTTCCTGCAGTGGCAACGCAAGAGATAAACGGGACACCTCGATGTCCCTCCAGGTGCTTCTTCCCCTCAAGGACTCAGGCACCCGAAGGGAGACTCGGAAGGAGAGGACAGCCTCTCACAACCTGGACACCCCGGGTCATCCACTTGGGAATCTCAGAGGCTGTCCTCTTCTTCCGAGTGCCCTTTGCCCATGACTCCCTCACCCTTGTCCTCTGTCACTGCAGAGGGAGTAGCTGGCCCACAGGAGGGCAGACAAAGCAAGTGGGGCCTTCAAGGCCTTGGCTCTCCATAGGACACACGCCGAAGTCAGAGGCAACATGGCCAACCATTACATAGGCTGTATCCACCCCTGCTGCCAATGTCAGGGCAGCATCTAGAAGTGGTAGGCATAGAAAAGTTAAGAAATTCTGATCACAAGTGGTTGCATGGGTGAACAGGTTTTGTCACTTAATGATCTGAAAATATATTCACTCTCACGTAATAATATGTAATGTTGTCTTTCATTTTCACTTACAGGCTTCACAAGTCCTCCCCTCACTGGCAGTACAGCTGCACACAGCTGGAGCACGAGTGATTCTGGAAGGAGGTGTGTGTGCGGGCGTGCGTGTGTGTGCGGGCGTGCGTGTGTGCATGTGTGCGTGTCTGTGTGTGTGTGCGTGTCTGTGTGTGTGTGCGGGCGTGCGTGTCTGTGTGTGTGTGCGGGCGTGCGTGTCTGTGTGTGTGTGCGGGCGTGCGTGTCTGTGTGTGTGTGTGCGGGCGTGCGTGTGTGTGTGCATGTCTGTGTGTGTGCGTGTGTGCGGGCGTGCGTGTGTGTGCGTGTGCGTGGGGGTCAGGGCCTTTCGGAGTCTTCCTCCATCACACTCACCTTACTGACCTGAGCATTTTTAATGCTGCCTGCTGGGGTTCTCTGTCCAGCCACTGACCGCACTCCCATGCAGCACCTAACCCTGTCCAACATGAGGCTCCGCTCACTTTCGAATCGCACAGCTTCATAGTCCTTAAGTTTATGATCAGCTCCCCCAGTCCTTTCCCCTCCCCTAGTCACCCATGTCCTTTCCCCCATCACCTTCCAGCTCCCCACCATGATCCTATAGTCTGCACCCTTCTCATTCCAGGATGTCCGGGTGAACGTGCACGTTCTGTACCTTCCTGAAAATCCCACCCCCATCCACATTGACCTCCCCAACCTCCTGCTTCCCACCCTCAGGGTCTGTATTTGCCTCTGTGTCCCCACCAACCACCTTTGCTGACCTTTCTACTGGTACCAACGCACCCTCACCCTCCCACCCTACCAGCTCCCTCTGCCCTCTCTCACACCCACCATTCCCTCCTACATCAGTTCACTTCCCCAGGAGGCATTCACTGACTCCACTGACCCCTCCCTTGCACAATCACCTGGACATTCCACCCCTCCTCCACCAACCTTACTCCTTCCCTTCTCCAAACTCCCTTCTCCCCCGCCGTCACCTTCCCCCCTCCAAAAACCCTCCTTCCCCCGGACACCTTCCCCCCTCTGAACTCATTCCCTTACACCTACCTCCCCACTTGCAGCATTCTCCCCCATTATACCCTCCTCTACCCATACTCCCTCCTCGCCCCAGAAACTCCTTCCCCCTTCCACCCTCACCGCTAACCCCCCCCAGACGCCTTCATCCCCCCTCCCAACCTCACCCCCCCAACGCCTTCGCACTCCCCACGCTCCTAATCTCCCTCCCCCATCCCATACATCTCCATCTCCCACTCACACCTAGGCCTTCCTCCCCCACCCCCCCCCGATCATTGGTACCAGTCCATGGTGAAGTCCGTGAAGTTCTGTTGAAGCTGCTGCGTAGGGTCCTCCCACCTTCCGAGAGCTGCTTTGCGATGGAGCCATGTGCATGAGGACCCACCCAGCGTGCAATCCACATGCTTCTCAAGGGTTCGGGAGCTGTAAGGCTCCAGCATCTTCTTCTCTTTGAATGTCCACGATCTGAGTAAGGCCCTAAAGTCGAGTCCTGACTTCTGCGTGTCACACTTGTCCAGGCGTGCTCTGGGTCAGCACGTTTTCCCACATGCGTAGCAGTAAATTGGTGGTGGGGAGTGGTTCTGATCGGGCCTTACTTTATATCCCATTAGCGAGATGCAAGTCGGGTTCACACCGGCCTCCAATGTTCTGCCATGGAGGATACCATCGGATGATCCCACTGTGATTTCATGCTGGTGTGAAACCGATTTTTGGCCTTCTCGCCTTACTGGCCACTCACGCCCACCATGATGCACGCCACCAATGGGAGTGGACGATTCCAGCCTGTGCCCCTGTGTTCTTGAGTCCCAGACTAGTCTCTCAGTGTTTACCCTGTCAAGCCCCTTCAGAATCTTATAGAATTCAATGAAATAATTTCTCATTCTTTTAAGCTCAGAGAATTTTGACACAATTTACTCAGCCTATAATCATAGAAACAACCATCTCATACCGGTACCAATCTAGTGAACGTTTGTTGACTTCCCTCTAAGGCGACTATATCCTCCCTCAGGTACAGAGACCACATCTCTAAAGCTACTTTGAAATGTATTGTGATTGGGAAAGGCGCTCTACTAAAAATGAAAAGCGACTTGTGTTTATAAAGACCCCACAGCCATTGCAGTTGAGTCTTGTTGAAAAGAGAGACATGCTGTTGAAGCTTTTTGCTTTGCACTCATCAGGACAGAGGCAAGTATGCAAATTTCAAAGGGAGCAACATGAGAAAAGGCTGCTGATTGGTTGACAAGTTGACTCTGATTGCTGGAGGCATTGACACGGAGAATGTCTCAGGGAGCTAGTGGCCCCCAGGAGAGGATGTTTCCTCTTGTACTGGCAGAACCGCTGATTAAAAATAAAGGGGTGGCCATTTAGGACCGAGATGAAGAGAATATTTTTCTCTCAGAGGGCAGTGAGGGATAATTCCGGTCTTCCTCAAAAGGAAGTGGAGTCAGAGGCTTTGAATATTTTTAAGGCAGAGCTAGATAGATTCTTGATTAACAAGAGGATGAAAAGTTATTAGGGGTATCACACAGAATCACAAAATCACAGTGCAGAAGAGGCCCTTCGGCCCATCGAGTCTGCACCGACACGCGAGAAACACCTGACCTACCTACCGAATCCCATTTACCAGCACTTGGCCCATAGCCTTGAATGTTATGACGTGCCAAGTGCTCATCCAGGTACTTTTTAAAGGATGTGAAGGTAGGCAAGAATGTGGGGTTGAGGTTACAATCAGATCAGCCATGCACTTATTGAATGGCAGAGCAGGCTCGAGGGGCCGAGTGACCGACCCCTACACTTAATTCGTATGTTTAAAAAAATGGCGCAATGCCTGAACATGTTCCTTTTACCTGAAGAGGACAGGTCCTTGTGTATGAAAATATGTAGGTTCCAGCAAGTGTGCCACACTGTGAGCCCGACTGATTATCTTAAATTGTTTGTTAGTATAATTAGCACACTCAGGATTGTTCAGCAAGTGCTACACCATTGTGGAATCACATCTAATGTTAGACACCATGTTCTGAGTTTTTCATGGTTTGGTTGAGTACAGTCAGTACTCTGCTGATAGCGAGCAGCTGAAGAGCCTGCTGTTTGATACCATCTGCCAGTCACTGGGACGTTTGGCCTACATACCTGGCATCACACTGACACTAAAATTCACATGCCACTTTACTCATTGGTGGGGTAGGCAAAACGGCTTTTTGTCTTGACAGCAGCATCCTGTTGGTGGAAATTGCCACTTGTGGCGTAGCAGCATAAGCCAGCTAGCTTCACCTGTTGCTCAAATTTTTGAGATACCTTGCCCTTCCAGGTAATCTGAGGAATATTCAGGTCCAAAAGTGGCGGCCTTAGACCATTCATGAGTATGCGTGATACACAGTGAACAATGATCTGATCGGCTTAGCCATCATCCTGCAGGATAACTTTGCTGTGCCCCATTCCAGTGTCAAGCTTGTCCGGTGAGCAAATGGTTCAGGTCCCATTTAAGGAGATTGCTAATGAGGCCATGGGAGCTGTAGGAATCCCGACGTGTATATTGACCAGTGAAAGGCAATGAAAGAGATCTTCAGGGAGAGCCAGTTTCTACAGATATTTGCAGGCCTGTACACCATCAACTTGTCCATCAGTTACACTGAGAAGCAGCAAGGTGAAAGGGAGACAAGGTACCTGGAGACCCCACCAGGCCCTAGACTTTCTCTGGTCAGCAGGGATGTTCAAGTGAGCTTGAACAGGATGATGAGTGGCTGCCTTTCACATCTGGGTGCCCCGAATGTGGACAGTGGCCCCTCAGCCCATCTGCCAGTGAAGCATCTCTACTAGCACTGACAACCATGGAGGTTCCTGTTCCTGTGCAGGAGCCCATTCGCCAGCCGGGACCCTTCAGACTTCAGGCTGCTAATGGTTGCCAAAGCCACCCACATTGAGGGTAGCGTGATCAGAAACCTGCCTCCACTGCAGCTGTGGGTGGAGATGCATCACTTCGTGGGAGCACCTGTAACCATGTGAAGAAGATCACAGAATTTTAATAGCACAAGGGGAGGCCATGAAGCCCACGTGTCTGCATTAGCTCTCCAAATGAGCATTATGACCTAGTACCATTGCCCTGCTTTTTCCCCGTACCCCTGCACATTGTTTCTATTCAAATAATCATCTAATGCCCTCCTGAATGCCTTGATTGAACCTGCCTCCACCACATTTCCAGGCAGTGCATTCCACACCCGAACCACTCGCTGTGTGAAACAGTTCTTTCTCACCTCACAATTGCTTCTTTTACAAATCACTTTAAATCTGTGCCCTCTTGTTCTTGATCCTTTTACAAGCGGGAACAGCTTCTCCCCATCTACTCTGTCCAGCCTCCTCATGATTTTGAACATCTCTATCAAATCTCCTCTTAGTCTTCTTCTCTCTGAGGAGAACAGTCCCAACCTCTCCAATCTATCCTCATAGCTGAAGTTTCTCATCCCTGGAACCATTCTTATAAACCTCTTCTGCACTCTCTCCAATGTATTCACATCCTTCCTATAATGTGGTGCCCAGAACTGTACATAATACTCCAGCTGAGGTCTAACGAGTGTCTTACATAAATTCAACATAACCTCCTTGCTCCTGTACTCTACATCCCTATTAATAAAGCCCAGGATACTGTATGCTTTATTAATTGCTCTCTCCACCTTTCCTGCCACCTTCAATGATCTATGCACATATACACCCAGGTCTTTCTGCTCCTGCACCCCCTTCAAACTTATTTTATATTGTCCCTTATTTTATATTGTCTATCGATGTTCTTCCTACCAAAATTCATCACCTCACATTTCTCTGCATTGAACTTCATCTGCCACCTATCTGCCCACTCCACCAACTTGTCTATGTCCTCTTGAAGTTCCACACCGTCTTCCTTGCAGCTCACAACACTCTCAAGCTTTGTGTGATCCACAAACTTTGAAACTGTCCTCTGCACACCAATATCTAGATCATTAATATATATCATGAACAGCAAGGGTCCCAATGCCAACCTCTGGGGAACTCCACTACAAACGTTCCTCCAGCCCAAAATATATCCATTGACCATTACTCTCTGCTTATTTTTCAGCCAATTTTGTATCCGTGTTGCTACTGTCCCTTTTATTCCATGAGCAATAACTTTTCTCTCAAGTCTGTTGTGTGGCACTGTGCCAAATACCTTTTGAAACTCCATGTACATCACATCAACAGCATTACCCTCATTGACCTTTCCTGTTACCTCTTCAAAAAACTCCAGCAAGTTAGTTAAACACAATTTTCCCTTTAGAAATCCATGCTGGCTCTTCCTTATCAACCCATATTTTTCCATGTGACTACTAATTCTAACCCGAATAATTGTTTCTAGAATCTTGCCCACCACTGAAGTTAAACTGACTGGTCTGTAATTGCTGGGCTTATCCTTAAAACCTTTTTTGAACAAGGGCGTAATGTTTACAATTCTCCAGTCCTCTGGCACCTCCCCTGAGTCTAGGGAAGACTGAAAGGTTATGGCCAGGGCCCCTGCAATTTCTACTCTCACTTCCTTCAAAATCCTTGGATGCATCTCATCTGGTTCCGGTGCCTTGTCAACTTTAAGTACCAACAGTGTATTCAACACTTCCTCATAAATTTTGAGCCCTTCCAGTGACAGAGTTTCCTCGTCTGTCACCATGGCCTGGGTAGCATCTATCCCCTTGGTAAAGGTGGGCGCAAAGTATTCATTTAATACCTCAGCCATGGCTCCTTCATTCATGTGTAAATTCCGTTTTAGGTTCCTAATCAGCCCTATTCCTCTTTTACCGCCCTGTTATTATTTATATGCCTATGGAAGACTTTGGGATTCCCCTTTATGTTGGCTGCCAGCCTTTTCTAATGATCCCTCTTCGCTTCTCGAATATGCTTTTTCACCTCCCCTCTGAACCTCCTGTATTCCTCTTGGTTCTCAATTGTATTTTCTACCTGACACCTGTCATAAGTGCACTTTTCCTTCTTTATCTTAATTTCAATCTCCTTTTCCAGCCAGGGAGCTCTGGATTTGTTTGTCCTACCCGTGCATCCTGACATCACCGCGCACCGTCGCGATATTTCGTTAGGCGGGCACGGATGAAGACGGAGGCGCGCCCGCCATTAATTAGCAGGCCCGTTAAGGCCCTTGAGGCACCAATTGCCTGCGATTTTACATAGCCCATGCAATTTTCAGGGCATCGCACGGGCGCAAGGGGCAGGCGGGTAGGCCATTATTTATTTATTTATTTATTTTTAAAAATCTCATCCACGGGCGGGATAAGAGAGGTGAGTGGGCTTGCTAATGCGAGTTGTTTGTACTTTAGCTTATAAGTTGCTGCTGCTTGCTTGTGTGAGCAGTACAACTTCATTTCGCTTCAGAGCTGCTTTGACAGAAATAAGAGGCTTCAGTTAAGGACTCTGGAGGAGTCATACTACTTGGGGCCTTCCAGGAATCAGATAACCTTCCCTCACGCTGGGAATGAGGATTGTGGTCTCCGCTGGAGGCACCTCCTCTGAGGGGGAAGAGAGGGCCAGAAGGGGGAGGAGGCCAGGTGTCCCCTTTCAGCCTCCAGGGGAGCGACCTGTGAGAGGAGAGGCACAGGCACAAGGGGTGCAGGGCCAACAGGAAGGCCAAGGCAGAAGGAGCCGCAGAAGACGCCACTAACCTGCTGCCAGGGTTTACAGGCGGTGATGCAGCTACCTCAATATGTCCGAGATGCAATGCCAAAGGAGGCTTCGTCTCTCAAGAGAGACCGTGACCCCCATCTGTCAGAGGATTGGCCCTAAGATCAGCTCTAACTGTGTGGGTGGACCCCCCGTGCCAGTGGCGCTGAAGGTCACGGTGGCCCTCAACTTCTATGCCTCTGGTTCTTTCCAGGGGTCGGTGGGTGATCTTTGTGGAGTCTCCCAATCAGCTGTCCACAGTTGTGTCAAGCTGGTGACAGACGCTCTATTGAGGCGTGCATTGCCCATGGCCAGTGCCATGGCTAGCACCTTCCCAGTCGCCGCAATCTCATCAGATGGCACAGTCACTGGCAGAGGGGCGGAGGAGCTGCTGACATCATCCAGAGCGCCCCGACAGGAGCCCGCAGAGACGACAAGCAGCTTGTGCACCAATGTCAGGTCACTTTGGACCTCCCTGCTCACCATTGATGGATGGGCACCTAGCTGGGATACTGGGTGCCTCATCCATCTCCCACAATGACACTGACCAGCTGAGGTCAATGCCTGTGTGAGGGTTTGCAGGTCCGAGCGCAACCCCAGGAAGCCCTGATTCAGCTCCTGGAGCTGCCTCTCTATGAGAGTCACCACTCTCTCCATGGAGAAGGCAGTGCACTCGGCCATGAGGGTCATTGCATTGCTCACGCTCCGCACGAACTCCTCCACAATGGACACCATGGCGCACATTCCCTCATGTATCTCCGCCAGATCCTCCCGCACACCCTGCTGGACATCCAGCATCTGCAGCCTCAGGGACGACTCCAGAGGCCCATCATCAGCCATTGACTGAGCTTTTCCCTGGTCCCCAGCAGTCCTCTGACTGCTGGCACCCTGGGCACTCTCTGCCTCCGCCTGCACCTCAAGCGAGTGTGAAGTGCCCTCACCACTGTGCACCGAGATACTATCCGCCGATCTAATGCCCGCCGAGGTGCTGGTATCTCTGCTGGTGCCTGTCTGGCTGAGAGGGTGTGATGCAGGTGCGTTTCCATGGTTACTGTCTTCTGGGGTCAGCGGTGGGCCTTCAGGCTCCTCACCCCGATGGGCTGCTGGTGAGCGCGAAAGGAAGAACAAGGACATGCCATTAGTTGAAGTCATTACACTGTCACTGTGCCTGCCTGGCACCCAGATCATGGTGCCCTTGTCTTCCCATTATCAATGGGGATTCCATGTTCGAGGCTCACATCAATATAGAGACAACGGTGGACTGGTTGCTATGACAGACATTGTGACCTCAGTGCACTGCATTCTTACCTCCCTGTGGCATCCCAACCTCACTGTGGTCGGTTGACCTAGGTGAATGATGCCTCTCCAGCTCCAGGGCCTCCTGCTCATATCTACTTTGGATTAGAAGGTGGACGGGTCCTCTGCCAGTCCGCAGCCTCTCAGCATTGTTATGGATATGTTTTCCCCTGAAAGGAGAGAGGAGCATTGATTAGTGTACCCTCTATCTGCAGCGCCATTGCAGCCTGGCCAACCCCACCTGGGGAACATCTGGCAGGGCTCAGCCAATTCGTGACCCTGGAGCCACAAGGCACTCATTCCAAGTAGCCAGGGCTCACCCCCTTGGCCAGATCCTGTCTCATTGGCATTTGCCACTCGCACTGTAACACCTCTGAGGTCCAGGGGTGGGGGTTGGCGCTCCTAACTGCTGTGCTAAGCGACCTATGCCAACATGGTACTCACCCTTCCTGATCGCAGGAGATCATTAAACCGCTTCTGGCACTGCACCCATGTGCGCCTCACCACATGATTGGAGCTCACCCTGGATGCCACCTCCTCCCAGGCTTGTTTGGTGAGGTGGGGGTCCTCCTCCTCCCGTCCCTGGGGACAAGGATTTCTCTGCGTGCTGCCACCTCCTCCAGGCCGGCAGCAGGACACACATTGGAAGAATGCAGGGCTGACGGCTGCGCTGACCTGCCCTCCCGCCTGCTGTGTTTAGCACTGAGCTCCACGATGAGGTGCGTCTGCTTCACTGGCAGCCTTTTGAATCGGACCCGGCGGACATCGAGCTCTCGCCCCCGCACACCCCTTCTCCTTGTTGCCGCTGTTGCGCCTTATGCTGGGGGGGGGGGGGGGGGGGGGGCCTTAATTGGCCCGCCTGGGTAAAATGGTGGTGCAGAGCCGATCGTGGTCAGCTTCCCGACTGCCCCCACCTGCTCCCGCGCGCCCGCACACTGACTGTGAGATTCTGGCCTAGATCCACTTGGCCCACCTCATTTCCAAGAACCAGGTCCAACGGTGCGTCTCTTCCTGTTGGGCTGGACACATACTGCTGTAGGGAATTCTCCTGATCACAATCTAGGGACTTTTGCCCCTCTCCACCCTTTACACTACCACTGTCCCAGTCTACATTCGGGTAATTAAAATTCCCCATTGTAACTACTCTATAATGCTTGTATCTCTCTGTAATTTCCCTGCAGATTTGTTCTATGTCCTTCTCACTATTTGGTGGTCTATAGACCTTTCCCCGAGCAATTTAATTGCACCTTTTTTGTTCCTCTAGCCAAATTGATTCTGTCCTTGAATCCTCTGGGACATCCTCTTTCTCCAGCACTGCAATGCTCTCCTTAACCAATACCACCACCCCTCCTCCTTTCCTTCCTTTTCTAAACACCTTGTACCTGGGAATATTTAACACCCAGTTCTGCCCTTCCATGAGCCAGGTCCCTGTTATCACCACAACACCATATTTCCACAGGACAATCTGTGCCTGTAACTCCCCAATCTTATTTACTATACTCCGTGCATTCACATTCATGCACAGTAACCCTGATTTAGATTTTGTTACTTTCTCCCTTACCCCAACTTTACCTATTAACTTACTATTCTCTATACTAGTGCTATCTGTCCCTCCCAGTGTTTTGTGCACCCTGGTATTGCTCTCTAATATTTTCTCTTGGTTCCCACACCCCTATCGAGTTAGTTTAAAGCCCTCCCAACAGCACTAGCAAAACGCAAGGAACTCAGTCCCAGCTCTGTTCAGGTGCAACCCGTCCGGCTTGTACAGGTGCCATCTCCCCCAGAGCCAGTCCCAGTGTCCCAGGAATCTAAAGCCCTCCCTCCTGCACCATCTTTCCAGCCACACATTCATCTGTCTTATCCTCCTATTTCTGTATTCACTGGCACGTGGCACTGGGAGCAATCCAGAGATTACTACATTTGAGGTTCTGCTTCCTAATTTTCAACCTAGCTCCCTAAATTCTGATTGCAGGACCATATCCCCCTTCTTACCTAAGTCATTGGTATCAATGTGGACCACGACCTCTGGCTGATCACCCTCCCCCAGAAGAATGTCCTGCAGCCACTCTGTGACATCCTTGATCCTGGCACCAGGGAGGCAACGTACCATCCTGGAGTCATGTCTATGGCCACAGAAACACCTGCCTGTTCCCCTAGCCAATGAATCCCCTATCACTATAGCTCTTCCTTTCTTCCTCCCCTCCTGTACAGCCGAGCCGCTCATGGTGCCACAAACTTGGCTCTGACTGCACTCCTCTGAGGAACCAGTGCCCTCACCAGCTTCCAAAAAGGAGACCAGATTTGTGAGTGGGACACCAGGGGACTCCTGCACTACCTGCCTACTTCTCTTGGACTGCCTAGTGGTCACCCATTCTCTCTCTGTCTCCAGGCCCTTAGGCTATGGTGTGACCACCCCTCTGAACGTGCTATCCACGTAGCTCTTAGCCTCGCAAGGCATCACAATACTCCAGTTGCCGCTCGAGCTCTGAAACCCGGAGCACAGGTTTCTGCAGCTGACAGCACATCCTGCACATGTGGTCGTCTAGTACACCGGTAGCACCCATGACTTCGCAAATAATACAGGACACAAATTCCACTCGACTGGGATGCCCTGCCATGTCTTAATGCTACTTCCTTTACATTAACTTTATTCTACATGAGTTATTTATATTACTTTATTATAATGGCCTTAAACTTTCCTTATTCCTGACGCTTCTCAGTTAAATCCAAGTATAGCTATTGGTTTAAAAATATTACACTTTTCTAATTCACACATCAGGTCCTACTTACCAAGGCCACTGCTCTTCTTTCTGAGGAAAGATAGAAAAGGAGCACCTCCTCCCTGAACTTCCTCAGTCACCAAACTCCAACTGAAGTACTCTACTGCAGCCAAAAACAGCACTCCAATGCAGACAAAAGCAGCACTATAAGATAGCCTGCTTTTACACTCTCTGAACCTAAGCACTGAAAACTTGATTAAGCCAGTTACCTAATTAACTAGCTGCAGCTGCAAGCAGAGCCTGTATGAGCCCCTTTTTAAGGCTGGACGAAAACTCACTTTCTTCCAGCCCTAACAGACTAAATGATATGGTGGTAAATAAACAGCGGGAAACATTTAAAAATGATTCAATGTGTTCAACAAAAATAGATCCCATTAAAAAAACACAAGTTCAGCAAAACAGAACCATCCGTTGCTTACGTGAGAAGTTGAGGATAGTCTTAGTTTAAAAGAAGAAGCTTATAATGTTGCAAAGAATAGCAGTAAGCCTGAGGTTTGGGAATGTTTCAGAAGCCAGCAAAGAGAGACCAGAAAGCTGATAAAAAGGGAGAAAAAGTAGAATATGAGAGCAAACTAGCCAGGGATAAAAGAAAATTGGTTCCTTAGAGACAGTCGGGAGGAATTATCATGGCGAACAAAGAAGTCACAGGTATTAGAAACAAAAGGGTTTAAAAGAGTTAGGAACTTAAGGTAATTTAATATCAGCAGAGAAATTATGAGAATAAAAGACGGCAAATCCCCAGGACATTCTAGAGTTCTAAAAAAAGGAAATGGCAGACTTAGTGGGTGCACTGGTTATGATTTTCCAATGTTCCCTGGGTTCTAGAATGGTCCCAGCAGATTGGAAGTTAGCAAATGTCACACCCACTATTCAAGAAAGAAGGGAGAGAGAGAAAACAGGGAACTACAGGATAGGTAGCCTGACATCAGTTGTTGGGAAAATGCTGGAATCTATTATTAAGCAAGTCTTAAAATGCACTTAGAAAATCATATGATGATCAGACAAAGTCAACAAGGTTTTATGAAAGGGAAATTATGTTTGATAAATTTATTAAAATATTCTGAGGATCTAACTAGTAGGATAGATAAAGGGGAACTAGTAGATGTAGTATACTTGGATTTATAAAAGGTATTCGATAAGGTGCCACACTAAAGGCTAATATACAAGATTATGGTGTGTAGAGTTGGAGCCAATATATTAGAATGAATAGGAAATTAGTTAGTGGACAGGAAGAAGAGAGGAGGGATAAATGGGGCATTTCAAGTTGGCAGGTTGTGACTAGTCAGCATTAGTGCTGGGCCTCAGCTATTTACAATCTATATGAATGATTTAGATGAAGAGACAGAGTAATGAATCTAAGTTTGCCGATGATACAAAGCTAGGTGGGAATGTAAGCTATGAGGAGGACACAAAGAGGAGGCAAAGCAATATAGACAGTTTAACTGAGTGGGCAACAAGGTGGCCGATGGAATATAATGTAGGGAAATGTGAGGTTATTCACTTTAGTCCAAAGAATAGAAAAGCAGAATATTTTTTAAAAGGTGGGAAACTTTTTTATGCAATAATTCCTTAAATGATAGCCATTGTCTGTCTACCAATTTGCCCCTCATACCTTCGTAATTTCCCTTCTTTAGATTTAAGACCCTCATTTCGGATTGAAATACATCACTTTCAAACTTATTGTACAATTATATCATTTTATGGCCACACTTCTCTAGAAGTTCCTTTACAACAATATTATTAATTCACTCTTTCTCATTGCACGATACTAGATCTAATATAGCCCATACTCTAATTGGTACCTCAGCATACTGTTCTAGAAAACCATTGCATATACATTCCAGGAATTCGTTCTCCAAAGCATTAGTGCTAATTAGGTTTAGCCAGTATTACTGTAGATTGAAGTCCCCCATGATTACTGTATTACCCTTGTTATATGCACCTCCAATTTCCTGATTTATACTGTGTCTTATATTACCACTACTGTTTGGTGGCCTATAAACAATCCTACCAACGTTTGCTGCCCTTTGGTCTTTTTAGTAAGATTGACCAGGAATGGGTTTGGTCCACTGGAATTCAATATAATAGGAGTGAATGGGAGATGTTTTGCTTGAATGAGATTCCACACAATGGGAGTGAATAGGAATGGGGTTGGTCATTGGGATTATACAAAATTGGAGTGAATGGAAAGAGGTTTAGCTCATTCAGAATCTAGATAACGGAAGTGAATGAGATAGGGATTGGTTCATTGAGGTTCAATGTAATAAGAGTGCATGGGAAGGGGTTTGGGCTCATTGGAATTTTAAAAATTGGGAGTTGGGGGATATGATGGTGTAGTGGTAATGACACTGGACTGGTAATGCAGAGACCCAGCCTAATGCTCTGGGGTTATGGGTTCATAATCCCACCAAAGCAGTTGGTGGAATTTAAATTCAATTAATAAAATCTGGAATATAAAGCTATTCTTAGTCCATCATTGCCTTTAGAGAAGGAACTTTGTCATAATTACCTGGTCTGGCCTACCTGTGATGTGGTTGAATCTTAACTGCCTTATCAGTTCAAGGGGCAGGTAGGGATGGGCAACAAATGCTGGCCTTGCCAGTGATGCCCACATCCCATGAAAGAATAGATTTTTAAAAAGAGTGAATGGGAAGGGAAGGCTCTATTGGGATTGAGGATGTGCATGATAGGAAAGGATTTGGTCAATGGGAGTGAATGGGTGATCCATTGTATTGAATCTCAATGAGAGTGAATGGGAAGGAGCTTGGTCCATTATGATTCAATACAATTCTATATTGTTATTAAGATGTGTTATATAAAAAATTTATAATGTCATCTGCTGGACATATAAGCATACAAATATAGCATATTTTTACATTTTTAAACTTTTGTTAATTTCTGCACCTTTACCCAAGTGAATTTCAGCAATAAAACTAACTCTTTATACTATATCTATATATTGGATTGGCTGGATTGGCAGTATCACCTCCTTTTTAAATTCAAACTCTGTTGTAACCAGCCCAGGAGGGGACAATGGAAGGAGTCAGTTCACTCCTGCTAACTTGGAAGTGTTTAGCAGACTGGAATTGAAGGCTTGGATCAGTGATATTCTTGTCTAAGTTTGACTAACTGCTGATGTTCCTAGCAGTGACATACCTTGTAAGTATTCTCAGTAAGTGTGTTCATCATGTTCTGTAAATAAGCTTTGAAGCTGATGTGCACCCTTGCAGTGCTAGAAGATAACATTTTCAACTGACTGCCTGTCTGCTCTAATTTGGCGGCACGTTCTATGAAGCCTGACAGTGGTCTCCTTGTGTGTGGCTTGTGCATGTCACTCACAGACTCCGTGAATATCTTCATGAACCAGTGCAGAGAAAACTGGTACATGCAGCTCAGCTTTGCCAACTCATCCATCACAAAGTACATGACAGAACCACGTGTTGCAATGGGCAAGTACTTCTTGCGAGCGGCAATGATTTTCTTCTCGTTTTCCTCTGATGCCTCAATTCGCAGCTCAATCTCTTTGGACATATTTTTTGACTTTTGAAGAGTATCAATGAGGTCCTGGTCATCTAAGATATGCCCTATGGATAAGAAAAGGTCATGATGAAAACTTTTTGCACTGAAAGAAAAGGTGACCTTCCTACCTCTCTAACCTGTCCCAACCCTATGAAACTCTAAGACTTCCTTGATTCTATTTGCTCCATCGTTGACAGCCATGACTTCAGCTGCTTCAATCCTAAACTATGGAATTAGTTCCCTAAATCTCCAATTCCAGTTGTTGTTGAAATAAAGCTACATGGCAGCTGTGCAGTCTGAAAATATAGTTATACAGTGCAGGCCAGTAATGCTCTACAGGTTAGTCATATTGTGTGTAAACCAGTTACACTGTGCAGGCATATATTATATATTACATATATTATATTTTCTTGTATTTAGTGTACAGAAATAGGTCATTTGGTTCAATAGAACTATTCTGGTATAACTGGTTAATACAAGATAATTAATCTGAACAGTTTAACTGTTTTGAACAGAATTAGAAAACCATGAAAAACAGCGCAGTTACGTTAAGCTTGTGCTGAATCTTTGTGATGCTGCACTAAGAGCACTGTGCACAGTTCTGATCTCCAAATTATAAAAAAAGAAAATAGACACACTGGAAAAATTGCAGAAATAATTTGCTTGAATAAGACCAGAAATAAGAGTTTTAAAAAATATATATATTCGTTCATGGGATGTGGGCGTTGCTGGCTAGGCCAGCATTTATTGCCCATCCATGCTCTTGAGAAGGTGGTGGTGCACTGCCTTCTTGACCACAGTGCTGTTAGGAAGGGAGTTGCAGGATTTTGACCCAACGACAGTAAAGAAACAGCGGTATAGTTCCATGTCAGGATGGTGTATGATTTGGAGGGTGTTATAATATGCCTTTGAGGGATACGAACATGACATGACTGGAAAGGAAGAGTGTCAAACTATCCAGTTTAGTTTCACTTTTGCTCTTCAGCAGAGTGCACACACACAGCTCTGCAGCTCTGATGTCTTCAAGCGTTATGCCTTTGTAAAAATGTTCCCATGTGCCTAGCCTAAATAAATGAATTCACAACGTGTTTGCACAATTCCTTATGAGTGATTGGTGCCTTTACATCTGTATAGCACACACAACAAAGGGTAATTTCCAGGTGGTGGTGTTCCCATACATCTGCTGCCCTTGTATTTCTAGGTGGTAGAGGTCACGGGTTTGGAAGGTGCTGTCTAAGAAGCCTTAGTGAGTTGCTGCAGTGCATCTTGTAGATGGTACACACTGCTGCTACTGTGCGTCGGTGGTGGAAGGAGTGAATGTTTATTGGTTATACCAATCAGTAAAAATTGAAGTGGCTGTGGCTCTATGAATCTCAGTGGTAATCTGATAGAGATTTTAAAATTATAGAAGAGTTTAATTGGGTAGATGTATATAAGATATTTCCACCTGTGGGCGAGACCAGACCTGGGGGCCATAAATATAAGATGGTGATGAATAAATCCAAAAAGGAATTCGGGAGAAACTTCTTAACCCAGAGAGTGGAGCCACATGGAGTGGTTGAAGTGAATGGTATAGAAGCATGCAGGGGAAACTAGACAAACATGTGAGGGAGGAAAGAAAAGAGGAAATGTTGATTGGGTTACATGCTGAAGAGATCTATAGACCTGGACATATGAGCTCTAATGATCTAGATCCAGATCGCAAAGTCCTGAATATATGAGCCCTGAATCATTTTATTATTATTATTTATTCCTAGGATGTGAGTTTCACTGGCATGGCCAAAATTTATTGCCCATCTCAAGTCACCCTGAGAAAGTGGTCATGGGCTTTCTTGACTCAACTGAGTGATTTTCTAGTCTCTTCAGGGGACGGTCGACATTAGATCGGTGTCACACCCAGACTAGACTGGGTAAGGCTAGCACTTTTCCTTCTCTAAAGGGGTATTAGTGAACCAATTGGACTATTATGACAACCCAACAGCCTGATGGTCACTCTGAGCCCTTGATGTGAGCCTGAGTTGTTGGTGTTGCCAGCTAGCCCCCTCCCAGGGACTGTCATCCAGCACCCGTCATTCAGAGACTCCTCCGCTGTACCACCATGGCCTGTGGCTTTACACAAAGGCCTGAGAGGGCAACACACAATGAGGTGCCTGAGTTCAGGACTGCATACCAGGCTGATCCATCTCTAAGGGGCTTTGGAAAACAGGCCATGTGCACCAGGGGGGTGATTTTCCCTAGGGGCAGGGTTTTCAGGCAGGGAGTGGCTGGGGAATGGACTGCTGCTGCCTGCGAGCGGCCCCTGACCGCGAATTTCACACTGGCTGGCCAATAAACGGCCAGTCAGCGTGAAGCGCATGCTGAAATGCTCAGCACTGCCAGTGTGGGGGGGGTGGTGGGAGGAGGGCAGGCGCTGACGTATGCCTGGGCGCGGGGAGAATGCGGAATGAAAGCTCCCTAAAGGCAGAGAGCTGCCTCAAGGAGCTGAAGAATTTAAAAGCAATAAATGAAGATTTTAAAATCCAGAAAAAAATGTCCACGCATCAGAATCAGTCACCTGAAAATTCTGTCCATACGTTTTTATTTTTTAATTTAATAACGGAAACCTCATCCCGCCCTTGGATGCGCCTGCACGCCGAGCTAAAGAGTCTCCAATGTGTCCAAGTTGGGGTCTTGAAATCGAAACGTTGGTTTAGATTCCAGGATTGATAAGGGGCTTATTTTTTTTATTCATTCACGGGATGTGGGCATCACTGGCTAGGCCAGCATTTATTACCCATCCCTATTTGGCAAATAAATCACCTGTGAGTGCTCTTTAAGGACATTTTGCTGGTTATTTTTTTAATTCATTAATGGGATGTGGATATTGCTGGCTAGGCCAGCATTTATTACCCAATACAAAAATAAAAATACCTGGAAAAACTCAGCAGGTCTGATAGCATCTGCGGAGAGGAGCACAGTTAACGTTTCGAGTCCGTATGACTCTTCAACAGAGCGAAGGAAAAATAGAAGAGAGGTGAAATATAAGCTGGTTTAAGGGGGGGTGGGACAGGTAGAGCTGGATAGAGGGCCAGTGATAGGTGGAGATAACCAAAAGATGTCACAGACAAAAGGATAAAGAGGTGTTGAAGGTGGTGATATTATCTAAGGAATGTGCTAATTAAGGGTAGAAAGCAGGACGAGCAAGGTACAGATAGCCCTAGTGGGGGTGGGGTGGGGGGAAGGGATCGAAAAAGGCTAAAAGGTAGAGATAAAACAATGGATGGAAATACACTTAATAATGGAAATAGGTGGGAAAAGAAAAATCTATATAAATTATTGGAAAAAAAGGGGGGGGATCGGAAAGGGGGTGGGGATGGAGGAGAGAGTTCATCATCTAAAATTTTTCCAGGTATTTTTATTTTTGTTTTGGACTTCCAGCATCCACAGTTTTTTTGCTTTTGTTACCCATCCCTGGTTGCCTTAGTTCAGAGGGCATTTAAGAATCAACTGGATTGCTGTGGGTCTGGAGTCACATGTTGGCCAGACCAGTGAGGACAACACATTACCTTCCGTAAAGGACATGAGTGAACCAGATGGGTTTAATGTGCTTAATTGCCCATAAAACAATGGTTTCATGGTTATCATTAAACTCTTTTTATTGAACTCAAACTCAAGCCTGGGTCCCTGGAGCACTATCCTAGACCTCTGGATGACTAGCCCAGCGACAATCCCACTTCGCCATCGCCTCTCCCACTTCGGCCTTGAACCAATGCCTTCTCTAAACAGCAACTTGCTGAGGATTTCAAGAGCAACTTGAATTGAACCCTTTCGCAGTTCAGTTGTTACTGGAGGTTTGAGAAGGTCTTTTAAAGGACAGCAAGAGATTTCAGCGGCACTTTGTCAGGACTGGATAAAAATCGGAGCAACATTTGTTCCAGAAATTCCCTGAGGGCTTCACCTAAAGACTGAATGCTGTACTAATCCACCTTATTGGACACCTAGGAGTCACCAGGAGAAAGGGTGTGCTTGGTCATCAGCTGCAAACCAGTACAACTGGATGAGCTTTACGCTTCCTTAAGTGAATCAAATTCCCAAACAACCACAAGGTGGCACAGGGAATCCTTGTTTTGTTCAGCTCCACTGATGTGTGCGAACAACAGGTTTCCCCCTCTGAAATGCAGCTAATCTTGTTACAGATCCCAGTTAACTGACCAGGGTCTCAGCTTCTTAATGCAAATTTCCACAGCAAGAATTGCACCAGACTTTGATGCAGTTGTAAAGAGGGATGACAAAGTTGCAGTGAAAAAGAGAGTAAGTTTGGTTTCATTGTTGTAACGCATTGTTATGATAGCACAGAAAGAATAATAAGTGATATTTTATGTTTATTATGAAAAAACTTTCTTTATTCTAATATTCCTTCTTCAGAGTTAAATTGATTAACAAAGAGAATTCACCAAGGCTCCTTAGACAGCACCTTCCAAACCCATGACCACTACCATCGAGAAGGACAAGGGCAGCAGATAGATGGGAACACCACCATCTGGAAGTTCCCCTCCAAGTCACTCACCATCCCGACTTGGAAATATATCGCCGTTCCTTCATTGTCGCTGGGTCAAAATCCTGGAACTCCCTCCCTAACAGCACTGTGGGTGTGCCTACACCACATGGACTGCAGCGTATCAAGAAGGCAGCTCATCATCACCTTCTCAAAGGCAATTTGTGATGGGCAATAAATGCTGGCCCAGCCAGCGAAGCCCACATCACGTGACTGAATATAAAAAAATCACTTAATAATTTCTGGTTTACTTTGAAACTAAAATATTTGAATACATTATGGTTATTGTCACAGTAAAATGGAGAATTACTCATGATTCAACAAAGCTAATTACAGATTTAAATATGAAGAAGGCATAATAATCAGGAAAACTACCAAACATTTTCACAGTGCTGTTCACTGAGAAGTTTTAGATATAACAAACTCTGTGACATGAAAAATTGAGTTGTGTGGTAAGATCCACAAATAATGGTACAATTACCTAAAAGTGTATTGTTCGCAGTATTATTTTCACACAGTGTTGATTTTAAAACAAAATTGCGTTGTCCATGTTTGAAGAAGGGTTATTTGCTTCTTGAGCATTTATGGTCTGTCATACAATTTCTATACCTAGATGTGACTCTCAGGCGGGTTTTGTCCGCCCCTAGTTCCAGGAATCCCCTTGATCTGCAGGACAGAGGGGACCTCCTCTGCCAGTACCTCCAGCGCTGTATCTGAGAACACATACATGGCCCTCATTCGATCCCCGAGCCATCCCGAAACTTGCCGCTGTGTGCCAGTCAGCACACTCCACATCTTCAGTGGAAGTGGGTGCGAGGAACCCACAAATCCTGCTCTACAAAAATTGAGTCTAATCGGCACTTGAATGCTAAACCTGCAAATTTCTGCTTTAGCATTTCCAGGTAAATTAAAATGATGAAAATCAGCAATTAGGAGCAAGTAGACTTTCAAATATATGTGTCTTATTAGAATAGGACCCTTCATCACCTTTACAACAAAATCATTCCCAAAGACTTCACATCTTTTACAGCCAGCTCTCCTTACCCTCAGTCTTCTGCAGCAGTGACAGTGATTTATTCTCTAGATCCCGCAGGGTGACCAGGTCATTGGCAATGCTCTGCAGTAGTTGCCCAAGTTGTTGTTCCACTTGTGGGCGCTGTCGCTTTACCACTCTCGACAGCAGCTGCTCCTGAAGGCCCTCAAATGTCACCGTGCAGTTTATCAGAGTAACCAGGTTGCAGAGGGCTGGGAGGAAGTTAGGGTTGGACATCCGTGTAGTTATGTACAGCCTGCAATAACATTGTTAAACCGGTGAACAAACTCACACTAACTAAATTAAAAGCAAAACACTGCAGATGCTGGAAATTTGAAATGAACGAAGAAGGGTCATTTTGGACTCTAAACATTAACTCAGTTTCTCTCTCCACAGATGCTGCCAGACCTGCTGAGTTTTTCCAGTGCTTCCAGTTACTAACTCTGCACCTTTCTCCCAGCAGTTGGACAATCTCCTGGATTCTGTCAGGGATGCGAATGAACTAGTGGAAGGCCAGGGTCAGGGACAAGGGCCAGAATATGTGTCAGATGTCAGGGTCAGAGTCAGGGACCAGGGCCAGAATATGTGTCAGATGTCAGGGTCAGAGTCAGGGTCAGAGTCAGGGGCCAGGGTCAGGGTCCAGGGTCAGGGGCCAGGGTCAGGGGCCAGGGTCAGGATGAGTGTCAAATGTCAGTGGGCAAATGTGGCATTGTCCATTTTGGCAGGCAGAATAAAAAAGAAGCTTATTATCTAAATGGTGAGAGATAGCAGAGCTCTGAGATGCAGAGGGACCTGGGTGTCCTACTGCATGATTCACAAAAGGCTAATATGCAGATACAGCAAGTAATCAGGAAAGCTAATAGAATATTATTGTTTATTGTGAGGGGGATTGAATACAAAAGTAGGGAGGTTATGCTTCAGTTGTATAGGGCATTGGTGAGACCACATCTGGAGTATTGTGTACAGTATTGGTTTCCTTATTTAAAGAAAGATGTAAATGCATTAGGAGCTGTTCAGAGAAGGTTTACTAGACTAATACCAGGAATGGGCAGGTTGTCTTATGAGGAAAGGCTGGACAGGTTAAGTTTGTATCCACTGGAATTTAGAAGAGTAAGAGGTGACTTGATTGAAACCTTTAAGATCCTGAGGGGTCTTGACAGGGTGGATGTGGAGAGGATGTTTCCTCTTGTGGGAGAATCTAGAACTAGGGGTCACTGTTTAAAAATAAGGGGCCGCTCATTTAAGACAGAGATGAGGAGAAATCTTTTCTCTCAGAGGGTTGTGAGTCGTTGGAACTCTCTTCCTCAAAAGGTGGTGGAAGCAGAGGCTGAAAATTTTTAAGGCAGAGCTAGATAGATTCTTGATTAACAAGGGGGTGAAAGGTTATTAAGGGTAGACTGGAATTTAGGGTTGAGGCTACATTCAGACCGGCCATGATCTTATTGAATGGCAGAACAGGCTCAAGGGGCCAACGGTCCTATTCCTGCTCCTAATCCGTATGTTCGTACGTCAGGGTCGGGGGTCAGAGTCAGGGGCCAGGGTCAGGGCTAGGGACATGGCCAGGCCAGTGTTAGAGTCGGAGCCAGGGACAGGGGTCAGGAGCAGCCAACAGTCAGGGTCAGAGTTATGGTTAGTGTTAGAATCAGGGACCAGGGTTAATTACCAAAAATGAGGATTGTATTCTACTTCCCTGATTCTGATTTGGAATTACCTGAAATTGGAATTGTATTCTATGTCCGCGTTACTGATCCTGATATATTCCTGGCCCCCTCGAGTGTAAATCTCCCGCACTAAGATGGGCCTCAGACCTGGATCTATCTGCTCCATTAACTCCTGTTTAGAAAGGAGGTAAAAGAAGTAGATTTCCTTAGACTTGATGATTCTCCTGCTTCATTCTCCTCGTCAGTTGAGCAACATCACAGTTTAGATACAGAGTAAAGCTCCCTCTACACTGTCCCCATCAAACACTCCCAGGACAGGAACAGCATGGGGTTAGATACAAAGGAAAACTCCCTCTACACTGTCCCCATCAAACACTCCCAGGACAGGAACAGCACGGGTTAGATACAGAGTAAAGCTCCCTCTACACTGTCCCCATCAAACACTCCCAGGACAGGAACAGCAAGGGGTTAGATACAAAAGGAAAACTCCCTCTACACTGTCCCCATCAAACACTCCCAGGACAGGTACAGCACGGGGTTAGATATGGAGTAAAGCTCCCTCTACACTGTCCCCATCAAACACTCCCAGGACAGGTACAGCGCGGGGTTAGATACAGAGTAAAGCTCCTTCTACACTGTCCCCATCAAACACTCCCAGGACAGGTACAGCGCGGGGTTAGATACAGAGTAAAGCTCCCTCTACACCGTCCCCATCAAACACTCCCAGGACAGGTACAGCACGGGGTTAGATACAGAGTAAAGCTCCCTTTACACTGTCCCCATCAAACACTCCCAGGACAGGTACAGCACAGGGTTAGATACAGAGCAAAGCTCCATTTGCACAGTAACGCTGTCATTCTCTGTACTCACGTGAAGTAGGACTGGATATCCCATTCGAATGGCAGTCTCCATCGTGTTCATATAATTGGGGTCTGTTGCCAGGAGTATGCGCAGGTCATGGGCTTCCATTTTTCTGATCCAATTCATGGCTTGCCCCTGTGGGTCAATCAGTAATGGCCACTTTTCGCTCATCTTCACCAGGATAGCATTCTCAGAAGAGTAACTGTCAGCTGGCAGACCCTTATTCTGCAAAATGCGAACCTGATGGGCAAATATATTGCTTTATTCCATCATTTTTTAAGTAAATTGTTGACACAAGGGCACTGAAATAAAGCTATCACTGACTTGCTTCCAAATTCATTATCCCTTTCATTCACTGGTTTCTCTCCATCCTTGTATTTCTCCCTCACTCACTCCTCCCATCTGAAACTGTCACTCCATTCCTCTTCAATCTCTTGAACTCATTTTCACTTTCCCCACATCTCCCCACCTCTAACCAGTCACTGACACTGCTTGCAATCTATTTGTCATCTAAAATAGCCTCACTGTTTCTGACATGGAAATCCTCTCTTACTGACTGACATAAGAAACAGGAGTTGGTGTTGGCCATTTGGCCCGTTGAGCCTGCTCTGCCACTTAATAAGATTATTACTGATCTGATTGTGGCCTTAACTCCACCTTCCTGCTTGCAACAATCCCCTTCCCCACCCCCATAATCCTTGACTTCCTCACGGATAAAAATCTGTCTAACTCAGCCTTGAATATCTTCAATGACCCAGCCTCCACTGCTCCCTGGGTTAGAGAATTCCACACATTAATGACCCTCTAAGAGGAGACATTTCGCCTCATCTCAGACTTAAATGGGAGATCCCTTATTTTTAACAGTATCCCCTAGTTCCAGATTCTCCCAAGAGGGGAAACATCCTCTGTACATCTACAAAAATCTTATGTTTCAATAAAACCTCTCATTCTTCTAAACTCCAATGTGTATTGGCCCAACCTGCTCAATTTTTCCTCACATGGTAACCCCTTCATTTCAGTAATCAGTCCAGTGAATCTTCCCTGAACTGCTTCCATTGCAAGTATATCCCTCCTTAAGTAAGGAGACCAAAACAGTACACAGTACTCCAGGAGCACTCTCACCAACGCCCTGTACAGTTGTAGCAGACTTCCCTACTTTTATTCTCCACCCCCCTTGTGTGACGAGCAATCCCCGGGTGAGGTCCCCAATCTGCTAATTTCCTGAATAAGAACCCCAATTTTGGTATGCTCCCGGGTGAGGAGGAACGAGCTGGCTCCCCTTCTTTATTCAACCCCCTTGGTTGGTCGCAATAAGGTTAATTTAAAAGGACCCCTTCCCCCGTGGCTACCTTTTCCCAGTCAACATATATTTATTTCTTTTAGAAGGAGCCAATTTAACCAGGCTTTCTTCAGTCAAACAATGAGTAAGGTTGGTAGTTACTAAAAATCCGATAAAAATAATAAAAATGCAACACATGTACACACAGAGAAGTTAAAAGTCCAGAAGAAAGTTTTAAAATATCTTTCTTTGGTTTGTCTGTGTGGTGTCGATGGCGATATGTTGCGGCTGTTAAATTGGGTGATTCCAGTAGAGCTGACTTTGGTAATTTTGCAGTTGGTTTGGAGACACTTGATTCTGCAGAGTAGCTTAAGAGACTGTCCTATTTCCTTTTTGCTCATGGCTTCTGCTGCCTTGCTCCAGCAACAGAGACGGAGAGAGAGAGAGAGAGACTTCATTTGCAACTGCAGGGGTGACTAGTTGGTTTTCTTGTGGCTGTCACACACACAGCACACTCGCACACTCGTACAGCTCTGCAGCTCGCGTTTTCACCCATTTTTCCCTGTGTATTCCTGTCAGGGAAAAACAATAGGTCTTGCGCTCTGAGTCTGTTTTCTTTGATCTCCAACTACTTTACACATTCTGAGATATGAATCAACAGGAGATGCATTTTAGATGTCTGCTGAGACATGGTAATCAGTCTTTTGTCTCTGCAACCGCAGGAGATTAAAGTTCAGTCTTTTGCATCTTTCCTTTCTCTCTTTTAAGTGTCTCTGCTTGAAGAAGGCCATGACGCCTTTTCAGGTGCAACATTCCATGTTCTCACAGGACAGGTCTGTCAGTATAATCCACATAGGAATTTTCCAGAAAGTGGTCACTTTACATTATCAGCCATCTTTTGCTCAGTGTCCTTGCTTGTATTTCTTTAACAGCATGCAGACCTTCCTCATAGTTCAATGTGGCCATAGGTAATTCATGGCTGCAATCGGCTTTTCATGACACTTGCAATAAAGGCTAACATTTTGTTTGCCTTCCTAATTACTTGCTGTACCTGCATGCTATTTTTGTGCATGGACACCCAGACCCTCTGTACTACAGCATTCTGCAGTCTCTCTCCATTTAAATAATCACTGTGTCTCCTGCCCACACAAAATGGACACCAATACACGTCTGTGCATGTGCACTAGTCCGCACGTGCACAGAAAACCAATGAAATCACTCCCCAGACTACCAGAAAGCTTTTGTTCTTGTGGCAATATTTTTCAATAACTCTGATATGTTCCTGAGACATTATTTACCGTGGTAGAAATAGGCTGAATATTTTTTAAGCTATAATTAGAACATTACAATTTCATTGTTCTTTTAAGGCCTTAATGATTAAAGACTCATGAACTTTGCTGTCATAGTTTAGCATCTGAAATCCTCATTATGGGTTATATTATGTAACTTGTTAAATGTTTACTATGCTGGTTATTAGAATTTTTGAATTTTTTAGAAGCTGAGGTGTCACCGTTGTTACGCGAGCAAACGGGGTAATCCAATTTTCCACACAGCTAGATTGAAAATCATTTTTGTCGTAGGTCAAGTTTCAACTTTGCTTCCTTGATTTTTTTTGGAAGCTTTTCTTTAACCTTCCAAGAAGCAGAAGTTGTAAAATATTGCCCTGCAACTCCAACAGCTGTTTGGCAAGCCTCTCTGTTCCTGGCTGCTGCCTAGTCTGTTGCTCGCATTGATGTAACAGAGTAAAACACGAGAACTGCACATGCATGGCATTGGCAGCAGACGCAGCCTTAAATAACAGGCTGTGCTTATTTTGTACTGCAACACTAGCAGGAGCCCTTGCTGCACATGCACAGAAGCAGTGTCAGTTGCAGTAATGAGCAACGCTTTTAAGTGCAGCTGGAGTCTATTTCTCCTGTTAAAATGGACAATCTCACATTTTCCCACATTAAACTCCATTTTTGCTCACTTAGCCTATCTATATCCCTTTGCAAACTCGTTTTATTCTCCTCACAACTTGCTTTCCTACCTATCTTTGCACTGTTAGTGAATTTGGCTACAACACAGTTGGTCTCTTCATCCAAGCCATTAGTATAGATCATAAATAGTTGAGACCCCAGCACTGATTCCTGTGGAATTCCACTAGTTACTGTTGCCAACCTGAAAATGACCTATTTATCCAGACCTTCTGTTTCCTGTTAGTTAGCCAATCCTCTGTCCGTGCCAACATATTATCCCTAACACATCTTGTGTAGTGACCTTGAATGTGGCACCTTATCAAATGCCTTTTGGAAACCCAAATAAATCACATCTACTGGCTTCCCATTATCCACCCTGTTTATTACATCCTCAAAGAACGCTAATAAATTTGTTAAATACAATTTCCCTTTCCCAAAACCAGGTTGATTCTGCCTGATAGTATTTTGATTTTCGAAGTGCCCTGCTACTATCTTTCCCAATGATAGATACACAATGCTGGGTGGAATTTTCCGTTCTGGGGATTAAGCAGGGAGGCAGGCGGGAAAGTTGGCATGATTTCCATTGGGTGGCGGGGTGGATTATCACGCCAGATCTTCTGCTCTTCAACTCATTATTTATGCATCAAGAAGGAGCTTGCAAATCTCATGGTGGGGTGGGCAGGGATTTGTCCACCCCGCCATTACCTCATAGGGCCGAAGGTCCATATTTAAATGGCAGCCACACACACGCATCCATTCACTGCAGCCCTGGTGTGTTGTAAACTTCCTCAGAATGTCTGGCAAACAAACAAAACCCTCTGCTCCATGATTCAGCAAGGCCTTGCCGGGGATTCTCCTCCGGGCCATCCAGCAAATGGCACCAACCTGACCACACCGGCCTGGGAGGAGGTCAGTGCCCATGCTACTCAGAAAGGGGCTGCCGCGCAGTGCAGGGAAAGGATGATTAATCTGATCTGCTTCACCAGGGTAAGTGAACCTGCTGCTCGCTCCAAACTCACATAAGAACATCAGGCAGTCAGAGGCTTAGGGTCCACAGGGATGTCACATGTTACCAGCAGATGGGACATCAGGACAGATTGTCAGCCAGCTACTTTAAGATTACCATCTCATGGAAGATCCCGCACAAACGGTGTCTTCATCTCTTACTGAGGCAAGCTCAGCATACACAACAGGCATGCATGCTTCTGAAATGCTCTTTCATCCACAAGACCATAAGACCATAAGACATAGGAGCAGAAATTAGGCCATTCAGCCCATCGAGTCTGCTCCGCCATTCAATCATGGCTGATAAGTTTCTCAACCCCATTCTCCCGCCTTCTCCCCGTAACCTTTGATCCCCTTACCAATCAAGAACCTATCTATCTCGGTCTTAAATACACTCAATGACCTGGCCTCCACAGCCTTCTGTGGCAATGAATTCCATAGGTTCACCACTCTCTAGCTAAAGAAGTTTCTCCTCATCTCTGTTCTAAAAGGTCTTCCCTTTACTCTGAGCCTGTGCCCTCAGGTCCTAGTCTCTCCTACTAATGGAAACATCTTCCCCACATCCACTCTATCCAGGCCTTTCAGTATTCTGTAAGTTTCAATCAGATCCCCCCTCAACCTTCTAAACTCCATCGAGTATAAACCCAGAGTCTTCAAATATTCCTCATATGTTAAGCCTTTCATTCCTGGGATCGTTCTCGTGAACCTCCTCTGGACCCTCTCCAGGGCCAGCACATCCTTCCTGAGATACGGGGCCCAAAATTGCTCACAATATTCTAAATGTGATCTGACTTATCTGCCTTATAAAGCCTCAGCAGCACATCCCTGCTTTTATATTCTAGCCCTCTCGAAATAAATGCCAACATTGCATTTGCCTCCCTAACTACCGACTCAACCTGCAAGTTAACCTTAAGAGAATCCTGGACTGAGACTCCCAAGTCCCTTTGCACTCCAGATTTCTGAATTCTCTCCCCATTTAGAAAATAGTCTATGCCTCTATTCTTCCTACCAAAGTGCATGACCTCACACTTCCCCACGTTGTATTCCATCTGCCACTTCTTTGCCCATTCTCCTAACCTGTCCAAATCCTTCTGCAGCCTCCCTGCCTCCTCAATACTACCTGTCCCTCCACCTATCTTTGTATCATCTGCAAACTTAGCCAGAATGCCCTCAGTTCCTTCATCTAGATCATTAATGTATAAAGTGAAAAGTTGTGGTCCCAACACTGACCCCTGCGGAACTCCACTAGTCACCAGCCGTCATCCTGAGAAGGACCCCCTTATCCCCACTCTCTGCCTCCTGCTAGACAGCCAATCTTCTATCCATGCTAATACCTTGCCTCTAACACCATGGGCTCTTATCTTACTGAGCAGCCTCCTGTGCGGCACCTTGTCAAAAGCCTTCTGGAAGTCCAAGTAGATAACATCCATTGGCTCTCCTTTGTCTAACCTACTCGTTACCTCCTCAAAGAATTCTATCAGATTTGTCAGGCATGACCTCCCCTTGATGAAACCATGCTGACTTTGCCCGATTTTACCATGCACTTCCAAGTATTCTGAAATCTCATCCTTAATAATGGACTCTAAAATCTTACCAACGACCGAGGTCAGGCTAATCGGCCTGTAATTTCCCGTCTTTTGCCTCACTCCCTTCTTAAACAGGGGGGTTACATTAGCGATTTTCCAGTCCTCTGGGACCCTCCCTGACTCCAGTGATTCCTGAAAGATCACCACTAACGCCTCCACTATCTCTTCAGCTATCTCCTTCAGAACTCTGGGGTGTAATCCATCTGGTCCAGGTGATTTATCCACCTTCAGACCTTTCAGTTTTCCTAGCACCTTCTCCTTGGTAATGGCCACCATACTCATCTCTGCCCCCCGACTCTCTTGAACTTTGGGGATGTTACTCGTGTCTTCCACCGTGAAGACTGACGCAAAATACCTATTCAGTTTCTCCACCATTTCTTTGTTCCCCACTACTACTTCTCCAGCGTCATTTTCCAGCGGCCCAATGTCCACTTTTTCCTCTCTCTTACCCTTTATATATCTAAAAAACTCTTGCAATCTTCTTTTATATTACTGGCTAGTTTACCCTCATATTTAATCTTCTCCCTCCTTATTTCTTTTTTAGTTGTCCTCTGTTGGTCTTTGTAGGCTTCCCAATCCCCTGGTTTCCCACTGCTCTTTGCCGCATTGTATGCTTTCTCTTTGTCCCTGACTTCCCTTGTCAGCCATGGTTGCCCCGTCCTCCCTTTAGTATGCTTCTTCTTCCTAGGGATGAATTTTTCTGTGTCTCCCAAATTACTCCCAGAAACTCCTGCCATTGCTGTTCCACTGTCTTTCTTGCTAGGCTCATCTCCCAGTCAATTCTGGCCAGCTCCTCCCTAATGCCTCTGTAGTTGCCTTTATTCAACTGTAATACCTTTACATCTGATTCCAGCTTTTTCCTCTCAAATTGCAGGGTAAATTCTATCATATTATGATCACTTCCTCCTAAGGGTTCCTTCACCTTAAGCTCCCTTATCAAATCTGCCTCATTACACATCACTAAATCTAGAATTGCCTTTTCCCTAGTGGGCTCCACCACAAGCTGCTCCAAAAAGCCATCTCGTAGACATTCTACAAATTCCTTTTCTTGGGGTCCACTACCAACCTGATTTTCCCAGTCTACCTGCATATTGAAATCCCCCATGATCACTGTAACCTTGCCTTTCTTACACGCCTTTTCTATCTCCTGGTGAATCTTGTGCCCCACATCCTGAATACTGTTCGGAGGCCTGCACATAACTCTCATTATGGTTTTTTTTACCTTTGCGGTTCCTCAACTCTACCCACACAGATTCTACATCATCTGACCCTATGTCATTTCTTGCTATCGATTTAATTTCATTTCTTACTAACAAAGCAACCCCACCCCCTCTGCCAAGCTGCCTATCTTTTCGATAGGATGTATATCCTTGGATATTTAGCTCCCAGTCCTGATCCCCTTGCAGCCATGTCTCCGTGATGCCCACCACATCATACCTGCCAATTTCAATCTGCGCCACAAGCTCATTTACCTTATTTCGTATACTGCGTGCATTCAGATACAACACCTTCAGTCCTGTATTTCCCGTCCCCTTTCTCATTGTCGTCCCTTTATCTGATGTGCTTGAAGTTAGATTCCTAGCCCTTTCAAAACACTCTGTCCCATTTTGTGTTCTGGAGACTTTAATAGCCTCTCCTGGGCTCTTCTTTCTTTTCAGTTTTTTCATAATTTTCCATGAAGTTGAATCCACCCCCCCACACGCTAACCTGCTGCTTTGTTTCCCATTAGTCATACTTCTTGGAGTTTTACCCTTCCCTCCCCCCCCCCCCACTTTCTAGTTTAAAGTCCTGTTGACCACCCTATTTACCCTTTTCGCTAGAACATTGGCCCCAGATCGGTTCAGGTGGAGACCGTCTCAACGGTACAGATCCCTCCTGTTCCAATACTGATGCCAGTGCCCCATGAAATGGAACCCCTCTTTCCCGCACCACTCCTTTAGCCACGTGTTTACTTCCCTTATTCTCACGTCCCTATGCCAATTTGCACGTGGCTCGGGTAGTAATCCGGAGATTATAATCCTTGAGGACCTGTTCTTTAATTAAGTTCCTAGTTCCTGATAATCCCCAAACAGTTCCTCTTTCCTAGTCTTACCTATGTTATTTGTCCCGATGTGGACCACAACAACTGGATCCTCCCCCTCCCTCTCCAATATCCTTTCAAGCCGGTCAGAGATGTCCCTCACCCTGGCACCAGGCAGGCAACATACCATGCGGGACTCTCGATCCTGCTTACAAAGGAAGCTATCAATTCCCCGAATTATAGAATCCCCTACAACTACCACTTGTCTTTTTGCTCCCCCCTCTTGAATGGCCTCCTGTGCCACGGTGCCGTGGTCAGCTGGCTCATCCTCCCTACAGCCCTGTTCCTCATCCACACAGGGAGCAAGTACCTCGTACCTGTTGGACAAGGTCAAGAGCTGAGGCTCCTCTGTTCCTGAACACAGGAGCCCTCTACCTGCCTCATTTGCAGTCACACCCTGCTGACCCTGACCACTGACCAAATTTGAGGTACTTAATCTACCGGGTGTGACCGCCTCCTGAAACAAAGCGTCCAGGTAACTCTCCCCCTCCCGGATGTGCTGCAGCGTCCGGAGCTCGGTCTCCAGCTCATCAATTCTAAGCCGGAGTTCATCCAGCAACCAACACTTGCTGCAGATGTGGTCACTGCGGCTCGCAATGGGATCTGCCAGCTCCCACATCATACAGCTACAGCACATCACCTGCCCAGCCATCTCGACTTAGATAATTCATTTATTAATTAGCTTTGCAGTGTTTTTCTTTCAAATTTGGTGCAAATTTCCTACCAATTAATCAGGTCACAGCTTTCTTGTGATGTCACTTTTTCAGTTTTGGCTTCAGTTACTCTGTGCCCCGAGGTCACCGCTCTGGTGCTCCTCCCTCCGAGTCTGCTCCCTGGAGACAAGGCCGTGAATCCCCGAGGTAAGCTAGACTTATACTCACCGCTCCGGTGCTCCTCCCTCTGAGTCTGCTCCCTGGAGACAAGGCCGTGAATCCCCGAAGTAAGCTAGATTTATACTCACCGCTCCAGTGCTCCTCCCTCTGAGTCTGCTCCCTGGAGTCAAAGCCGTGAATCCTGAGGTAAGCTAGATTTATACTCACCGCTCCAGTGCTCCTCCCTCCGAGTCTGCTCCCTGGAGACAAGGCCGCGAATCCCCGAGGTAAGCTAGATTTATACTCACCGCTCCAGTGCTCCTCCCTCCGAGTCTGCTCCCTGGAGACAAGGCCGCGAATCCCCGAGGTAAGCTAGATTTATACTCACCGCTCCGGTGCTCCTCCCTCTGAGTCTGCTCCCAGGATTTACTCACCAATCAGCTGCTTTTTCTTTAAAATCCACTTTCAGAAGAGAGTCCCTCACAGGTCTGGTGCACTCCTGAAGGCACTGCCTCTTCTTCTCTCTTTTTTTTTTAGGTTTGAGGAGGCGGGAGGGATGGAAACACTACAGCAATGTAATCTACCATGGTTCTCACAGTCAATCCATCTGCCTTTATGTAGGAGAGGATTTCCCACAACAAAGGGAGGAATCGATGACTGGGGGTGGGGGGTGCCGGAGTTGAGGACACTCTCCCGCTATGAGGAACAAACGGCAGAGCTGGCTGGAGAGGATAGGGATCGATCCTATGCAGATCGGCGTCCCTCAACAAGCCAGTGAGGGTTCATTCAGTATACATCAGCCACACACGGATAATGACTGTGAGTGACCTATCATGTCAGTGTCTGCCTAGCCAATCACTCACTATCTCTTTTCTCTATTCCAGGCACCAGCAAGAAAAGGTGGAGGGGGAGCTCCAGCAAGTGCCTCAGCCCCAGCCTCAGCCCATCTCAGATGAGCAGGGTGAGGAAGCATCTGAGGAAGACCTGTCACTGCATTTACTTGCACCATCCACCGGCACAGAGACACATACTTCAGCGGGTCCTAGTTCTAGATTAGGCTTGGGGTCATTACCTGGTGAGCGGCTCACGGACTCTTGTACACAGCAGGCGGTGGCAGAGTCAGCTAAGGTCTCCGGCACTTGGACGACTGCTGGAGACCAGGCCACTGCTGAGTCTGAGTCCAATGATGAACCTCTGCTATTGGCCCTGAGAAATGTTGGAGGCTCAGAGACAGGCAGGGGAACATCAGGCAGTGTTGTCAGAGGCCTGAAGCGAAGGATGGAGGAGTCCGTCCTCGTTCTGTTTGATGTCGTGGATCCAGCATGCAAGTACATGGAGGTCTCCACTGGAAGGGTGGCGGCTGCCTTGGAGACCCACACTCGGACCTGCGCACCATCACTCTAGCCATGGATGCGTTCAGCAGTGGCTAGGCAAGAGGGGAACAGGGCACCTTGGCCTCCCTCCAGGTGCCCCTTCTCCTCAACAAGTGAAGGAGGGGCTCTCAGGCACCCAATGGGATGAGGAGCGCCAGCCAGACCCTCCGGGACCGTTCACCCAGGGGTCTCCAAGGGTGTACTGCCACTCCAAATCCCCTCTGCCAGTGACCCCATCAACTCCAGCAGGTCAGGCTGAGGAGGGTGCAGGACTATCACAGAGCAGGAGGCCATTAGCAGGCCGGGGCCCTCCAGGTCTCAGGCCATCAGAGGACGCCTGCCAAAGTCATCTCAGACAATAGGGCATAGCAGTCAGCAGGCTGCCTCCCATTGGGCCTGTACCCAAATGTAGCAATAGAGTTAGGAAAATTAAAATGTTGTGAATGCACAATGATGGCACGGGTGTTCATTCACTGCATATTCCTTTTGCTTTTGTAAATATATTTTGCTTAGTCTGGGGTATTGAATGGCTCATAGATGTGTTGTAATGTCCAGTGTTCATTCCAGGGTACTAAATGCGCACCCCTCACGCCCTCCACCCTCCCACCCCGCCACAATGATCTCCTATTTTGTCCCTCAGTTCCATGAGGTCTCATTCAATCTCATCACAGACATGGACAAAGGCAGTTTCTATATGAAAATGATGCATGTGTAATCCTTGCATCTGACCTCATGAGAACTGTTTATGGAAGGTTTGTGGTTATCCTAATGCTGCTGCACTGAAGTGCGTTCTTTTGTGTCTAAATATTTATCACAACCCAAGTTGGAGTCTTTCCACCCAGGTGCACTTTGCCATTATTTTATAAGTGTGAGGTTTTGGTTAAAGCTTTAATCGTTATCAAGCACCATAGCCTTTCATGCCTCGCTGCAGTGTTATTTCATCTCCACTTTTAAGCCTCGACATTACTCCTTTATTAGTGCCCACTTCCCCATGCATGATGCTGAGCAATGCAAGTTGGTTCCACTCAGGGACATTTGAAATGTCTGCTAGATGAGCATGAGTGTGGGATGTCAGAGGTGTGTGCTCATCCTGATGAAGCCGCCCAATTACCTGTCAGGAAGTTACCTTGCTCCTGAACGGCTGTCGAATGTTGCATGACAAAATCCCGCTTTGAGGTAACGGAACGCCAATCCATATGGAATTTCATGACACGATTGTGCAATGTCTTACAGTTCATAGCAAGGATTGACCTTTGAGGACTGTAATGATGTGAAAGCGATGCTCCAGCACATCTCCTTAGTGCTCATCAGTATATATGAAGGAATAAGTTATCATTGAATGCTGTGTCAAAACTGACTGGGCAACGGGTCTTCCAAATGCCAAGGCAATGGAGGTTGTAAACTTGGCAGGTTTCACATGAATGCAGGGTAATGAGTGTTTGTCGATAATCCCACGATGGCCCTGCTGAACCACTCTCTGTGAGTACAATGCTAACCTCACTCACAGCTTTGCATCCGTCCTGTCATGTTACAGATCATTGTGTCCTGATGTCCAATGGCATCTTGGGGCTCAGTCTCTGTATTAATTATGCATGAGAGCTGGCGTTTGGAGAGATGGTGTTGCCCGGATGTAGCTTGGTCTTCAGACGGTCAAGCAATAACCAGTCACGGATGTTTTTCCTTTGAAAGCCGCATTGTTAAGCTCCTGTCATACTTGCATGAGTGCATCGATATGTGCAATAGCATTTCTGCCTCTTGAAGGCTGCCAGGGCCATTGACTTTTGTGCTCCATGGTTGAAAGAAGTGCCCTATGTGTAGTTGCTTAAGGATGTGTGTTAGTGGAGTACTTATCCCATTACACAGTGGCCACAAGCTTCCTAGGGTACTGTGCCTTTCACGGAGGCCCCCATCATTAGGGATCAAGGTAATTTATGCTTCCTCCGTTATCATTTTCAGATTGATGACCTTTCGTGGGATGTCGAAGATGACAATGAACATCTTATTGTCTCCTCTGCATCATAGCGTGAGGCAAACTGCACTTGTATCAGTTTGTCTTCACCTTATTCCTCCTGAAATGTTGCAGTTATGAGGTGTACATGGGCACATCTTCTGCATCGTTCACATGCAATGGAATCCTCATGTAGCTTGTCTGAATCCTCACCGTCTGAAAATATATCAGCTTCAACATCCTCCTTGTCCGAGGAGACATGTAGCTCCTCCATGCCTCCCTCTGGCAATGCTTCCCTACATTGCAGTGCCTTCCGAGATCTCCCACTGCCTTCACTGTCCTCCGCCATCTTCCACTGCTTTCACTGTCTTCCGACACATCCCACAGCCTTCACTGTCTTCCGAACCTCCAACTGCCTTTCAACATCTCCCACTGTCTTCCAACATCTCCTACTGCCTTCACTGTCTTCCGACATCTCCCACTGCCTTCACTGTCTTCCGACATCTCCCACTGCCTTCACTGTCTTCCGACATCTCCCACTGCCTTCACTGTCTTCCGACATCTCCCACTGCCTTCACTGCCTTCTGGCATCTTCCACTGCCTTCACTGTTTTCCAACATCTCCCACTACTTTCACTCTCTTCCGATATCTCCCACTGTCTTCCGACTTCTCCCACTGCCTTCCCTGTCTTCCAACATCTCATACTTCCTTCACTGCCTTCCAAAATCTCCCAATGTCTTCCGACATCTCCCACTGCCTTCACTCTCTTCCAACATCTCCCACTGCCTTCCGTGTCTTCCGACATCTCCCACTGTCTTCCGACTTCTCCCACTGTCTTCTCTCTCTTCCGACATTTCCCACTGCCTTCACTGTCTTCCGACATCACCCACTGCCTTCACTGTCTTCCGTCACCTCCCACTGCCTTCACTCTCTTCCGACATTTCCCACTGCCTTCACTGTCTTCCAACACCTCCCACTGCCTTCACTGTCTTCCAACACCTCCCACTGCCTTCACTGTCTTCCAACACCTCCCACTGCCTTCACTGTCTTTCAACACCTCCCACTGTCTTCCAACATCTCCTGCTGTCTTCATTGTCTTCCGACATCTCCCTCTGCCTTCACTCTCTTCCGACATCTCCCACTGCCTTCACTCTCTTCCGACATCTCCCACTGTCTTCAACGTCTCCCGACATCTCCCACTGTCTTCACTGTCTCCCAACATCTCCCACTGTCTTCACTGCCTTCCGACAGCTCCCACTGCCTTCGCTGCCTTCCGACATATCCCACTGCCTTCGCTGCCTTCCGACATCTCCCACTGTTTTCACTGCCTTTCGACATCTCCCACTGTTTTCACTGTCTTCCGACATCTCCCACTGCCTTCACTGTCTTCCGGCATCTCCCACTGCCTTCACTGTCTTCCGACATCTCCCACTGCCTTCACTGTCTCCCGACATCTCTCACTGTCTTCACTGCCTTCCGACATCTCCCACTGCCTTCGCTGCCTTCCGACATCTCCCACTGTTTTCACCGTCTTTCGACATCTCCCACTGTTTTCACTGCCTTTCGACATCTCCCACTGCCTTCACTGTCTTCCGACATCTCCCACTGCCTTCACTGTCTTCCGTCACCTCCCACTGCCTTCACTCTCTTCCGACATTTCCCACTGCCTTCCAACACCTCCCACTGCCTTCACTGTCTTCCAACACCTCCCACTGCCTTCACTGTCTTTCAACACCTCCCACTGTCTTCCAACATCTCCTACTGTCTTCACTGTCTTCCGACATCTCACTCTGCCTTCACTGTCTTCCGACATCTCCCACTGCCTTCACTCTCTTCCGACATCTCCCACTGCCTTCACTCTCTTCCGACATCTCCCACTGTCTTCACCGTCTCCCGACATCTCCCACTGTCTTCACTGTCTCCCGACATCTCCCACTGTCTTCACTGCCTTCCGACATCTCCCACTGCCTTTGCTGCCTTCCGACATCTCCCACTGCCTTCGCTGCCTTCCGACATCTCCCACTGTTTTCACTGCCTTTCGACATCTCCCACTGTTTTCACTGTCTTCCGGCATCTCCCACTGCCTTCACTGTCTTCCGACATCTCCCACTGCCTTCACTGCCTCCCGACATCTCTCACTGTCTTCACTGCCTTCCGACATCTCCCACTGCCATCGCTGCCTTGCGACATCTCCCAATGTTTTCACCGCCTTTCGACATCTCCCACTGTTTTCAATGCCTTTCGACATCTCCTACTGCCTCCACTGTCTTCCGACATCTCCCATGTCATCTGACATCTCCCACTGTCCTCTAACATCTCCCACTGTCTTCCGATATCTCCCACTGCCTTCACTGTCTTCAGACATCTCCGTTTTCACTGGCTTCCGAGATCTCCCACTGCCTTCACTGTCTTCCGACATCTCCCACTGTCTTCACTGCCTTCCAACAACTCCCATGTCTTCTGACATCTCCCACTGCCCTCTAAGATCTCCCACTGTCTTCCGATATCTCCCACTGCCTTCACTGTCTTCAGACATCTCACACTGTTTTCACTGCCTTCCGAGATCTCCCACTGCCTTCACTGTCCTCCGCCATCTTCCACTGACTTCACTGTCTTCCAAAACCTCCCACTGCCTTCACTGTCTTTCAACACCTCCCACTGTCATCCAACATCTCCTACTGTCTTCACTGTGTTCCGACATCTCCCACTGCCTTCACTGTCTTCCGACATCTCCCACTGCCTTCACTGTCTTCCGACATCTCCCACTGCCTTCACTGTTTTCCGACATCTCCCACTGCCTTCACTGCCTTTCGACATCTCCCATTGGCTTCGCTGTCTCCCGACATCTACCACTGTCTTCACTGCCTTCCGACATCTCCCACTGCCTTCACTGCCTTTCGACATCTCCCACTGCCTTCACTGCCTTTCGACATCTCCCAGTGTTTTCACTGCCTTCCGAGATCTCCCACTATCTTCACTGTCCTCCGCCATCTTGCACTGCCTTCACTGTCTTCCGACACCTCCCACTGCCTTCACTGTCTTTCAACACCTCCCACTGTCTTCCAACATCTCCTACTGTCTTCACTGTCTTCCGACATCTGCCACTCCTTCACTGTCTTCCGACATCTCCAACTGCCTTCACTGTCTTCCGACATCTCCCACTGCCTTCACTGCCTTCTGGCATCTCCCACTGCCTTCACTGTTTTCCAACATCTCCCACAACCTTCACACTCTTCCGATATCTCCCACTGTCTTCCGACATCTCCCACTGACTTCACTGCCTTCCAACAACTCCCATGTCTTCTGACATCTCCCACTGTCCTCTAACATCTCCCACTGCCTTCACTTTCTTCCGACATCTCCCACTGTATTCCGACATCTCCCATTGCCTTTACTGTCTTCCGACATCTCCCACTGCCTTCACTGTCTTCCGACATCTCACACAGCCTTCACTGTTTTCCAACATCTCCCACTGCCTTCACTGCCTTTCGACATCTCCCACTGCCTTCACTGTCTTCAGACAACTCCCACTGTCTTCACTGCCTTCCAGGAACTCCCATGTCTTCTGACATCTCCCAATGTCCTCTAATATCTCCCACTGCCTTCAGTTTCTTCAGACATCTCCCACTGTCTTCCGATATCTCCCACTGCCTTCACTGTCTTCAGACATCTCCCACTGTTTTCACTGCCTTTCGAGATCTCCCACTGCCTTCACTGTCCTCCGCCATCTTGCACTGCCTTCACTGTCTTCCGACACCTCCAATTACTTCACTGTCTTTCAACACATCCCACTGTCTTCCAACATCTCCTACTGCCTTCACTGTCTTCCGACATCTCCCACTGCCTTCACTGTCTTCCGACATTTCCCACTGCCTTCACTGTCTTCCAACATCTCCCACTGCCTTCACTGCCTTCTGGCATCTTCCACTGCCTTCACTGTTTTCCAACATCTCCCACTACTTTCACTCTCTTCCGATATCTCCCACTGTCTTCCGACTTCTCCCACTGCCTTCCCTGTCTTCCAACATCTCATACTTCCTTCACTGCCTTCCAAAATCTCCCAATGTCTTCCGACATCTCCCACTGCCTTCACTCTCTTCCAACATCTCCCACTGCCTTCCGTGTCTTCCGACATCTCCCACTGTCTTCCGACTTCTCCCACTGTCTTCTCTCTCTTCCGACATTTCCCACTGCCTTCACTGTCTTCCGACATCACCCACTGCCTTCACTGTCTTCCGTCACCTCCCACTGCCTTCAATCTCTTCCGACATTTCCCACTGCCTTCCAACACCTCCCACTGCCTTCACTGTCTTCCAACACCTCCCACTGCCTTCACTGTCTTTCAACACCTCCCACTGTCTTCCAACATCTCCTACTGTCTTCACTGTCTTCCGACATCTCCCTCTGCCTTCACTGTCTTCCGACATCTCCCACTGCCTTCACTCTCTTCCGACATCTCCCACTGCCTTCACTCTCTTCCGACATCTCCCACTGTCTTCACCGTCTCCCGACATCTCCCACTGTCTTCACTGTCTCCCGACATCTCCCACTATCTTCACTGCCTTCCGACATCTCCCACTGCCTTTGCTGCCTTCCGACATCTCCCACTGCCTTCGCTGCCTTCCGACATCTCCCACTGTTTTCACTGCCTTTCGACATCTCCCACTGTTTTCACTGTCTTCCAGCATCTCCCACTGCCTTCACTGTCTTCCGACATCTCCCACTGCCTTCACTGCCTCCCGACATCTCCCACTGCCTTCACTGTCTTCAGACAACTCCCACTGTCTTCACTGCCTTCCAGGAACTCCCATGTCTTCTGACATCTCCCAATGTCCTCTAATATCTCCCACTGCCTTCAGTTTCTTCAGACATCTCCCACTGTCTTCCGATATCTCCCACTGCCTTCACTGTCTTCAGACATCTCCCACTGTTTTCACTGCCTTTCGAGATCTCCCACTGCCTTCACTGTCCTCCGCCATCTTCCACTGACTTCACTGTCTTCCGACACCTCCCACTGCCTTCACTGTTCTTCAACATCTCCCACAGTCTTCCAACATCTCCTACTGTCTTCACTGTCTTCCGACATCTCCCACTGTCTTCCGACATCTCCCACTGCCTTCACTGTCTTCCAACATCTCCCACTGCCTTCACTGCCTTCTGGCATCTCCCACTGCCTTCACTGTTTTCCAACACCTCCGACTACCTTCACTCTCTTCCGATATCTCCCACTGTCTTCCGACTTCTCCCACTGCCTTCACTGTCTTCTGATATCTCCCACTGCCTTCCCTGTCCTCCAACATCTCATACTTCCTTCACTATCTTCCAATATCTCCCAATGTCTTCCGACATCTCCCACTGCCTTCACTCACTTCCAACATCTCCCACTGCCTTCCCTGTCTTCCGACATCTCCCACTGTCTTCCGACTTCTCCCACTGTCTTCTCTCTCTTCCGACATTTCCCACTGCCTTCACTGTCTTCTGATATCTCCCACTGCCTTCCCTGTCTTCCAACATCTCATACTTCCTTCACTATCTTCCAATATCTCCCAATGTCTTCCGACATCTCCCACTGCCTTCACTCACTTCCAACATCTCCCACTGCCTTCCCTGTCTTCCGACATCTCCCACTGTCTTCCGACTTCTCCCACTGTCAACTCTCTCTTCCGACATTTCCCACTGCCTTCACTGTCTTCCGGCATCTCCCACTGTCTTCACTGTCTTCTGACATTTCTCACTGTCTTCACTGTCTTCCGACATCACCCACTGCCTTCACTGTCTTCCGTCACCTCCCACTGCCTTCACTCTCTTCCAACATTTCCCACTGCCTTCACTGTCTTCCAACACCTCCCACTGCCATCACTGTCTATCGACACCTCCCACTGCCTTCACTGTCTTTCAACACCTCCCACTGTCTTCCAACACCTCCTACTGTATTCACTGTCTTCCGACATCTCCCACTGCTATCACTGTCTTCCGACATCTCCTACTGCCTACACTCTCTTCCGACATCTCCCACTGCCTTCTCTCTCTTCCGACATCTCCCACTGTCTTCACTGTCACCCAACATCTCTCACTGTCTTCACTGTCTCCCGACATCTCCCACTGTCTTCACTGCCTTCCGACATCTCCCACTGCCTTCACTGTCTTCCGACATCTCCCACTTTCTTCACTGCCTTCCAACAACTCCCATGTCTTCTGACATCTCCCACTGTCCTCTAACATCTCCCACTGCCTTCACTTTCTTCCGACATCTCCCACTGTCTTCCGATATCTCCCACTGCCTTCACTGTCCTCCGCCATCTTCCACTGCCTTCACTGACTTCCAAAACCTCCCACTGCCTTCACTGTCTTTCAACACCTCTCACTGTCTTCCAACATCTCCTACTGTCTTCACTGTCTTCCGACATCTCCCACTGCATTCACTGTCTTCCGACATCTCCCACTGCCTTCACTGTCTTCCAACATCTCCCACTGCCTTCACTGTCTCGCGACATCTCCCACTGCCTTCACTGCCTTCTGGCATCTCCCACTGCCTTCACTGTTTTCCAACATCTCCCACTACCTTCACACTCTTCTGATATCTCCCACTGTCTTCCGACATCTCCCACTGTCTTCACTGCCTTCCAACAACTCCCATGTCTTCTGACATCTCCCACTGTCCTCTAACATCTCCCACTGCCTTCACTGTCTTCAGACATCTCACACTGTTTTCACTGGCTTCCAAGATCTCCCACGGCCTTCACTGTCCTCCGCCATCTTCCACTGACTTCACTGTCTTCCGACACATCCCACTGCCTTCACTGTCTTTCAACACATCCCACTGTCTTCCAACATCTCCTACTGTCTTCACTGTCTTCCGACACCTCCCACCGCCTTCACTGCCTTCCGACATCTCCCACTGCCTTCACTGTTTTCCAACATCTCCCACTGCCTTCACTGTCTTCTGACATCTCCCACAGTCTTCACTGCCATCCAACAACTCCCATGTCTTCTGACATCTCCCACTGTCCTCTAACATCTCCCACTGCCTTCACTTTCTTCGGACAACTCCCACTGTCTTCCGATATCTCCCACTGCCTTCACGGTCTTCAGACATCTCCCACTGTTTTCACTGCCTTCTGAGATCTCCCACTGCCTTCACTGTCCTCCGCCATCTTCCACTGCCTTCAATGTCTTCCAACACCTCCCACTGCCTTCACTGTCTTTCAACTCCTCCCACTGTCTTCCAACATCCCCTACTGTCTTCACTGTCTTCCGACATCTCCCTCTGCCTTCACTGTCTTCCGACATCTCCCACTGCCTTCACTCTCTTCCGACATCTCTCACAGCCTTCACTCTCTTCCGACATCTCCCACTGTCTTCACCGTCTCCCAACATCTCACACAGTCTTCACTGCCTTCCGACATCTCCCACTGCCTTCACTGCCTTCCGACATCTCCCATGTCATCTGACATCTCCCACTGTCCTCTAACATCTCCCACTGTCTTCCGATATCTCCCACTGCCTTCACTGTCTTCAGACATCTCCCACTGTTTTCACTGGCTTCCGAGATCTCCCACTGCCTTCACTGTCTTCCGACATTTCCCACTGCCTTCACTGTCTTCCGACATCTCCCACTGCCTTCACTGTTTTCCAACATCTCCCACTACTTTCACTCTCTTCCGATATCTCCCACTGTCTTCCGACTTCTCCCACTGCCTTCACTGTCTTCTGATATCTCCCACTGCCTTCACTTTCGTCCGATATCTCCCACTGCCTTCACTTTCTTCCGATATCTCCCACTGACTTTACTGTCTTCCGACACCTCCCACTGCCTTCACTGTCTTTCAACATCTCCCACTGTCTTCCAACATCTCCTACTGTCTTCACTGTCTTCCAACATCTCCCACTGCCTTCACTGTCTTCCGACATCTCCCACTGCCTTTACTGCCTTCTGGGATCTCCCACTACCTTCACTGTTTCCCAACATCTCCCACTACCTTCACTCTCTTCCGATATCTCCCACTGTCTTCCGAATTCTCCCACTGCCTTCACTGTCTTCCAACAACTCCCACTGCCTTCACTTTCACCCGATATCTCCCACTGCCTTCACTGTCTTCCGACATCTCCCACTGCCTTCACTGTCTCCCGACATCTCTCACTGTCTTCACTGCCTTCCGACATCTCCCACTGCCTTCGCTGCCTTCCGACATCTCCCACTGTTTTCACCGTCTTTCGACATCTCCCACTGTTTTCACTGCCTTTCGACATCTCCCACTGCCTTCACTGTCTTCCGACATCACCCACTGCCTTCACTGTCTTCCGTCACCTCCCACTGCCTTCACTCTCTTCCGACATTTCCCACTGCCTTCCAACACCTCCCACTGCCTTCACTGTCTTCCAACACCTCCCACTGCCTTCACTGTCTTTCAACACCTCCCACTGTCTTCCAACATCTCCTACTGTCTTCACTGTCTTCCGACATCTCACTCTGCCTTCACTGTCTTCCGACATCTCCCACTGCCTTCACTCTCTTCCGACATCTCCCACTGCCTTCACTCTCTTCCGACATCTCCCACTGTCTTCACCGTCTCCCGACATCTCCCACTGTCTTCACTGTCTCCCGACATCTCCCACTGTCTTCACTGCCTTCCGACATCTCCCACTGCCTTTGCTGCCTTCCGACATCTCCCACTGCCTTCGCTGCCTTCCGACATCTCCCACTGTTTTCACTGCCTTTCGACATCTCCCACTGTTTTCACTGTCTTCCGGCATCTCCCACTGCCTTCACTGTCTTCCGACATCTCCCACTGCCTTCACTGCCTCCCGACATCTCTCACTGTCTTCACTGCCTTCCGACATCTCCCACTGCCATCGCTGCCTTGCGACATCTCCCAATGTTTTCACCGCCTTTCGACATCTCCCACTGTTTTCAATGCCTTTCGACATCTCCTACTGCCTCCACTGTCTTCCGACATCTCCCATGTCATCTGACATCTCCCACTGTCCTCTAACATCTCCCACTGTCTTCCGATATCTCCCACTGCCTTCACTGTCTTCAGACATCTCCGTTTTCACTGGCTTCCGAGATCTCCCACTGCCTTCACTGTCTTCCGACATCTCCCACTGTCTTCACTGCCTTCCAACAACTCCCATGTCTTCTGACATCTCCCACTGCCCTCTAAGATCTCCCACTGTCTTCCGATATATCCCACTGCCTTCACTGTCTTCAGACATCTCACACTGTTTTCACTGCCTTCCGAGATCTCCCACTGCCTTCACTGTCCTCCGCCATCTTCCACTGACTTCACTGTCTTCCAAAACCTCCCACTGCCTTCACTGTCTTTCAACACCTCCCACTGTCATCCAACATCTCCTACTGTCTTCACTGTGTTCCGACATCTCCCACTGCCTTCACTGTCTTCCGACATCTCCCACTGCCTTCACTGTCTTCCGACATCTCCCACTGCCTTCACTGTTTTCCGACATCTCCCACTGCCTTCACTGCCTTTCGACATCTCCCATTGGCTTCGCTGTCTCCCGACATCTACCACTGTCTTCACTGCCTTCCGACATCTCCCACTGCCTTCACTGCCTTTCGACATCTCCCACTGCCTTCACTGCCTTTCGACATCTCCCAGTGTTTTCACTGCCTTCCGAGATCTCCCACTACCTTCACTGTCCTCCGCCATCTTGCACTGCCTTCACTGTCTTCCGACACCTCCCACTGCCTTCACTGTCTTTCAACACCTCCCACTGTCTTCCAACATCTCCTACTGTCTTCACTGTCTTCCGACATCTGCCACTCCTTCACTGTCTTCCGACATCTCCCACTGCCTTCACTGTCTTCCGACATCTCCCACTGCCTTCACTGCCTTCTGGCATCTCCCACTGCCTTCACTGTTTTCCAACATCTCCCACAACTTTCACACTCTTCCGATATCTCCCACTGTCTTCCGACATCTCCCACTGACTTCACTGCCTTCCAACAACTCCCATGTCTTCTGACATCTCCCACTGTCCTCTAACATCTCCCACTGCCTTCACTTTCATCCGACATCTCCCACTGTATTCCGACATCTCCCATTGCCTTCACTGTCTTCCGACATCTCCCACTGCCTTCACTGTCTTCAGACAACTCCCACTGTCTTCACTGCCTTCCAGGAACTCCCATGTCTTCTGACATCTCCCAATGTCCTCTAATATCTCCCACTGCCTTCAGTTTCTTCAGACATCTCCCACTGTCTTCCGATATCTCCCACTGCCTTCACTGTCTTCAGACATCTCCCACTGTTTTCACTGCCTTTCGAGATCTCCCACTGCCTTCACTGTCCTCCGCCATCTTCCACTGACTTCACTGTCTTCCGACACCTCCCACTGCCTTCACTGTTTTTCAACATCTCCCACAGTCTTCCAACATCTCCTACTGTCTTCACTGTCTTCCGACATCTCCCACTGTCTTCCGACATCTCCCACTGCCTTCACTGTCTTCCAACATCTCCCACTGCCTTCACTGCCTTCTGGCATCTCCCACTGCCTTCACTGTTTTCCAACACCTCCGACTACCTTCACTCTCTTCCGATATCTCCCACTGTCTTCCGACTTCTCCCACTGCCTTCACTGTCTTCTGATATCTCCCACTGCCTTCCCTGTCCTCCAACATCTCATACTTCCTTCACTATCTTCCAATATCTCCCAATGTCTTCCGACATCTCCCACTGCCTTCACTCACTACCAACATCTCCCACTGCCTTCCCTGTCTTCCGACATCTCCCACTGTCTTCCGACTTCTCCCACTGTCTTCTCTCTCTTCCGACATTTCCCACTGCCTTCACTGTCTTCCGGCATCTCCCACTGTCTTCACTGCCTTCTGACATTTCTCACTGTCTTCACTGTCTTCCGACATCACCCACTGCCTTCACTGTCTTCCGTCACCTCCCACTGCCTTCACTCTCTTCCAACATTTCCCACTGCCTTCACTGTCTTCCAACACCTCCCACTGCCATCACTGTCTATCGACACCTCCCACTGCCTTCACTGTCTTTCAACACCTCCCACTGTCTTCCAACACCTCCTACTGTATTCACTGTCTTCCGACATCTCCCACTGCTATCACTGTCTTCCGACATCTCCTACTGCCTACACTCTCTTCCGACATCTCCCACTGCCTTCTCTCTCTTCCGACATCTCCCACTGTCTTCACTGTCACCCAACATCTCTCACTGTCTTCACTGTCTCCCGACATCTCCCACTGTCTTCACTGCCTTCCGACATCTCCCACTGCCTTCACTGTCTTCCGACATCTCCCACTTTCTTCACTGCCTTCCAACAACTCCCATGTCTTCTGACACCTCCCACTGTCCTCTAACATCTCCCACTGCCTTCACATTCTTCCGACATCTCCCACTGTCTTCCGATATCTCCCACTGCCTTCACTGTCCTCCGCCATCTTCCACTGCCTTCACTGACTTCCAAAACCTCCCACTGCCTTCACTGTCTTTCAACACCTCTCACTGTCTTCCAACATCTCCTACTGTCTTCACTGTCTTCCGACATCTCCCACTGCATTCACTGTCTTCCGACATCTCCCACTGCCTTCACTGTCTTCCAACATCTCCCACTGCCTTCACTGTCTCGCGACATCTCCCACTGCCTTCACTGCCTTCTGGCATCTCCCACTGCCTTCACTGTTTTCCAACATCTCCCACTACCTTCACACTCTTCCGATATCTCCCACTGTCTTCCGACATCTCCCACTGTCTTCACTGCCTTCCAACAACTCCCATGTCTTCTGACATCTCCCACTGTCCTCTAACATCTCCCACTGCCTTCACTGTCTTCAGACATCTCACACTGTTTTCACTGGCTTCCGAGATCTCCCACTGCCTTCACTGTATTCCGACATCTCCCACTGCCTTCACTGTCTTCCGACATCTCCCACTGCCTTCACTGTTTTCCAACATCTCCCACTACTTTCACTCTCTTCCGATATCTCCCACTGTCTTCCGACTTCTCCCACTGCCTTCACTGTCTTCTGATATCTCCCACTGCCTTCACTTTCTTCCAACATCTCCCACTGCCTTCCCTGTCTTCCGACATCTCCCACTGTCTTCATTGCCTTTCAACAACTCCCACTGCCGTCACTTTCTTCCAATATCTCCCACTGCCTTCACTGTCTTCAGACATCTCCCACTGTTTTCACTGCCTTCCGAGATCTCCCACTGCCTTCACTGTCCTCCGCCATTTTCCACTGACTTTACTGTCTTCCGACACCTCCCACTGCCTTCACTGTCTTTCAACATCTCCCACTGTCTTCCAACATCTCCTACTGTCTTCACTGTCTTCCAACATCTCCCACTGCCTTCACTGTCTTCCGACATCTCCCACTGCCTTCACTGCCTTCTGGGATCTCCCACTACCTTCACTGTTTTCCAACATCTCCCACTACCTTCACTCTCTTCCGATATCTCCCACTGTCTTCCGACTTCTCCCACTGCCTTCACTGTCTTCCAACAACTCCCACTGCCTTCACTTTCACCCGATATCTCCCACTGCCTTCACTGTCTTCCGACATCTCCCAACGCCTTCACTCTCTTCCGACATCTCCCACTGCCTTCACTCTCTTCCGACATCTCCCATTGTCTTCACTGTCGCCCGACATCTCCCACTGTCTTCACTGTCACCCGACATCTCCCACTGTCTTCACTGCCTTCCGACATCTCCCACTGCCTTCACTGTCTTCCGACATCTCCAATTGTCTTCACTGCCTTCCGACAACTACCATGTCTTCTGACATCTCCCACTGTCCTCTAACATCTCCCACTGCCTTCACTTTCTTCCGACATCTCCCACTGTCTTCCGATATCTCCCACTGCCTTCACTGTCCTCCGCCATCTTCCACTGACTTCACTGTCTTCCAAAACCTCCCACTGCCTTCACTGTCTTTCAACACCTCCCACTGTCTTCCAACATCTCATACTGTCTTCACTGTCTTCCGACATCTCCCACTGCCTTCACTGTCTTCCGACATCTCCCACTGCCTTCACTGTCTTCCGACATCTCCCACTGCCTTCACTGTCTCCCGACATCTCCCACTGCCTTCACTGCCTTCTGGCATCTCCCACTGCCTTCACTGTTTTCCAACATCTCCCACTACCTTCACACTCTTCCGATATCTCCCACTGTCTTCCGACATTTCCCACTGCCTTCACTGTCTTCTGATATCTCCCACTGCCTTCCCTGTCTTCCAACATCTCATACTTCCTTCACTGTCTTCCAATATCTCCCAATGTCTTCCGACATCTCCCACTGCCTTCACTCTCTTCCAACATCTCCCACAGCCTTCCCTGTCTTCCGACATCACCCACTGCCTTCCGACTTCACCCACTGTATTCCCTCTCTTCCGACATTTCCCACTGCCTTCACTGTCTTCCGGCATCTCCCACTGTATTCACTGTCTTCCGACATTTCCCACTGTCTTCACTGTCTTCCGACATCACCCACTGCCCTCACTGTCTTCCGTCACCTCCCACTGCCTTCACTCTCTTCTGACATTTCCCACTGCCTTCACTGTCTTCCAACACCTCCCACTGCCATCACTGCCTTCCGACACCTCCCACTGCCTTCACTTTCTTTCAACAGCTCCCACTGTCTTCCAAAACCTCCTACTGTCTTCACTGTCTTCCGACATCTCCCACTGCCTTCACTCTCTTCCGACATCTCCCACTGCCTTCACTCTCTTCCGACATCTCCCACTGACTTCACCCTCTTCCGACATCTCCCACTGTCTTCACTGTCGCCCGACATCTCCCACTGTCTTCACTGTCTCCCGACATCTCCCACTGTCTTCACTGCCTTCCGACATCTCCCACTGCCTTCACTGTCTTCCGAGATCTCCCACTGTCTTCATTGCCTTCCAACAACTCCCACTGCCTTCACTTTCTTCCGATATCTCCCACTGCCGTCACTGTCTTCAGACATCTCCCACTGTTTTCACTCTCTTCCAACATCTCCCACTGCCTTCACTGCCTTCTGGCATCTCCCACTACCTTCACTGTTTTCCAACATCTCCCACTACCTTCACACTCTTCCGATATCTCCCACTGTCTTCCGACATCTCCCACTGTCTTCACTGCCTTCCAACAACTCCCATGTCTTCTGACATCTCCCACTGTCCTCTAACATCTCCCACTGCCTTCACTTTCTTCCGACATCTCCCACTGTCTTCCGATATCTCCCACTGCCTTCACTGTCTTCGGACATCTCACACTGTTTTCACTGGCTTCCGCGATCTCCCACTGCCTTCACTGTCCTCCGCCATCTTACACTGACTTCACTGTCTTCCGACACCTCCCACTGCCTTCACTGTCTTTCAACACATCCCACTGTCTTCCAACATCTCCTACTGTCTTCACTGTCTTCCGACATCTCCCACTGCCTTCACTGCCTTTCGACATCTCCCACTGACTTCACTGTCTTCTGACATCTCCCACACTCTTCACTGCCATCCAACAACTCCCATGTCTTCTGACATCTCCCACTGTCCTCTAACATCTCCCACATCCTTCACTTTCTTCCGACATCTCCCACTCTCTTCCGATATCTCCCACTGCCTTCACGGTCTTCAGACATCTCCCACTGTTTTCACTGTCTTCCGACACCTCCCACTGCCTTCACTGTCTATCAACATCTCCCACTGTCTTCCAACATCTCCTACTGTCTTCACTGTCTTCCGACATCTCCCACTGCCTTCACTCTTCCGAGATCTCCCACTGCCTTCACTGTCTTCCGACATCTCCCACTGCCTTCACTGCCTTCTGGCATCTCCCACTGCCTTCACTGTTTTCCAACATCTCCCAAAGCCTTCACTTTCTTCCGACATCTCCCACTGTCTTCCGATATATACCACTGCCTTCACTGTCTCCAGACATCTCACGCTGTTTTCACTGCCTTCCGAGATATCCCACTGTCTTCACTGTCCTCCGCCATCTCCCACTGCCTTCACTGTCTTCCGACACCTCCCACTGCCTTCACTGTCTTTCAACACCTCCCACTGTCTTCCAACATCTCCTACTGTCTTCACTGTCATCCGACATCTCCCACTACCTTCACTGTCTTCCGACATCTCCCACTGCCTTCACTGTCTTCCGACATCTCCCACTGTCTTCACTGCCTTCCAACAACTCCCACTGCCTTCACTTTCTTCCGATATCTCCCACTGCCTTCACTGTCTTCAGAGATCTCCCACTGTTTTCACTGCCTTCCGAGATCTCCCACTGCCTTCACTGTCTTTCAACATCTCCCACTGTCTTCCAACATCTCCTACTGTCTTCACTGTCTTCCGACATCTCCCACTGCCTTCACTGTCTTCCGAAATCTCCCACTGCCTTCACTGCCTTCTGGGATCTCCCACTACTTTCACTGTTTTCCAACATCTCCCACTACCTTCACACTCTACCGATATCCCCCACTGTCTTCCGATATCTCCCACTGCCTTCACTGTCCTCCGCCATCTACCACTGACTTCACTGTCTTCCAAAACCTCCCACTGCCTTCACTGTCTTTCAACACCTCCCACTGTCTTCTAACATCTCCTACTGTCTTCACTGTCTTCCGACATCTCCCACTGCCTTCACTGTCTTCCGACATCTCCCACTGCCTTCACTGTCTTCCGACATCTCCCACTGCCTTCACTGTCTCCGGACATCTCCCACTGCCTTCACTGCCTTCTGGCATCTCCCACTGCCTTCACTGTTTTCCAACATCTCCCACTACCTTCACACTCTTCCGATATCTCCCACTGTCTTCCGATATCTCCCACTGCCTTCACTGTCCTCCGCCATCTTCCACTGACTTCACTGTCTTCCAAAACCTCCCACTGCCTTCACTGTCTTTCAACACCTCCCACTGTCTTCCAACATCTCCTACTGTCTTCACTGTCTTCTGACATCTCCCACTGCCTTCACTGTCTTCCGACATCTCCCACTGCCTTCACTGTCTTCCGACATCTCCCACTGCCTTCACTGTCTCCGGACATCTCCCACTGCCTTCACTGCCTTCTGGTATCTCCCACTGCCTTCACTCTTCCGAGATCTCCCACTGCCTTCACTGTCTTCCGACATCTCCCAATGCCTTCACTGCCTTCTGGCATCTCCCACTGCCTTCACTGTTTTCCAACATCTCCCACTACCTTCACTCTCTTCCGATATCTCCCACTGTCTTCCGACTTCTCCCACTGCCTTCACTGTCTTCTGATATCTCCCACTGCCTTCCCTGTCTTCCAACATCTCATACTTCCTTCACTGTCTTCCAATATCTCCCAATGTCTTCCGACTTCTCCCACTATCTTCTCTCTCTTCCAACATTTCCCACTGCCTTCACTGTCTTCCGGCATCTCCCACTGTCTTCACTGTCTTCCGACATCACCCACTGCCTTCACTGTCTTCCGTCACCTCCCACTGCCTTCACTGTCTTTCAACACCTCCCACTGTCTTCCAACACCTCCTACTGTCTTCACTGTCTTCCGACATCTCCCACTGCCTTCTCTCTCGTCCGACATCTCCCACTGCCTTCACTCTCTTCCGACATCTCCCACTGCCTTCACTCTCTTCCGACATCTCCCACTGTCTTCACTGTCGCCCGACATCTCCCACTGTCTTCACTGTCTCCCGACATCTCCCACTGTCTTCACTGCCTTCCGACATCTCCCACTGCCTTCACTCTCTTCCGACATCTCCCACTGTCTTCACTGCCTTCCAACAACTCCCACTGCCTTCACTTTCTTCCGACATCTCCCACTGTCTTCCGATATCTTCCACTGCCTTCACTGTCTTCAGACATCTCACACTGTTTTTACTGCCTTTCGAGATCTCCCACTGCGTTCACTGTCCTCCGCCATCTCCCACTGCCTTCACTGTCTTCCGACACCTCCCACTGCCTTCACTGTCTTTCAACAACTCCCACTGTCTTCCAACATCTCCTACTGTCTTCACTGTCTTCCGACATCTCCCACTGCTTTCACTGTCTTCTGATATCTCCCACTGCCTTCCCTGTCTTCCAACATCTCATACTTCCTTCACTGTCTTCCAATATCTCCCAATGTCTTCCGACATATCCCACTGCCTTCACTCTCTTCCAACATCTCCCACTGCCTTCCCTGTCTTCCGACATCTCCCACTGCCTTCCGACTTCTCCCACTGTATTCTCTCTCTTCCGACATTTCCCACTGCCTTCACTGTCGTCCGGCATCTCCCACTGTATTCACTGTCTTCCGACATTTCCTACTGTCTTCACTGTCTTCCGACATCACCCACTGCCTTCACTGTCTTCCATCACCTCCCACTGCCTTCACTCTCTTCCGACATTTCCCACTGCCTTCACTGTCTTCCAACACCTCCCACTGCCTTCACTGTCTTCCGACAACTCCCACTGCCTTCACTTTCTTCCGACATCTCCCACTGTCTTCCGATATATACCACTGCCTTCACTGTCTTCAGACATCTCACGCTGTTTTCACTGCCTTCCGAGATCTCCCACTGCCTTCACTGTCCTCCGCCATCTCCCACTGCCTTCACTGTCTTCCGACACCTCCCACTGCCTTCACTGTCTTTCAACACCTCCCACTGTCTTCCAACATCTCCTACTGTCTTCACTGTCTTCCGACATCTCCCACTACCTTCACTGTCTTCCGACATCTCCCACTGCCTTCACTGTATTCCGACATCTCCCACTGTCTTCACTGCCTTCCAACAACTCCCACTGCCTTCACTTTCTTCCGATATCTCCCACTGCCTTCACTGTCTTCAGACATCTCCCACTGTTTTCACTGCCTTCCGAGATCTCCCACTGCCTTCACTGTCCTCCGCCATCTTCCACTGACTTTACTGTCTTTCGGCACCTCCCACTGCCTTCACTGTCTTTCAACATCTCCCACTGTCTTCCAACATCTCCTACTGTCTTCACTGTCTTCCGACATCTCCCACTGCCTTCACTGTCTTCCGAAATCGCCTACTGCCTTCACTGCCTTCTGGGATCTCCCACTACTTTCACTGTTTTCCAACATCTCCCACTACCTTCACACTCTACCGATATCTCCCACTGTCTTCCGATATCTCCCACTGCCTTCACTGTCCTCCGCCATCTTCCACTGACTTCACTGTCTTCCAAAACCTCCCACTGCCTTCACTGTCTTTCAACACCTCCCACTGCCTTCCAACATCTCCTACTGTCTTCACTGTCTTCCGACATCTCCCACTGCCTTCACTGTCTTCCGACATCTCCCACTGCCTTCACTGTCTTCCGACATCTCCCACTGCCTTCACTGCCTCCGGACATCTCCCACTGCCTTCACTGCCTTCTGGCATCTCCCACTGCCTTCACTGTTTTCCAACATCTCCCACTACCTTCACACTCTTCCGATATCTCCCACTGTCTTCCGACATTTCCCACTGCCTTCACTGTCTTCAGACATCTCCCACTGTTTTCACTGCCTTCCGAGATCTCCCACTGCCTTCACTGTCCTCCGCTATCTTCCACTGACTTTACTGTCTTCCGACACCTCCCACTGCCTTCATTGTCTTTCAACATCTCCCACAGTCTTCCAACATCTCCTACTGTCTTCACTGTCTTCCGACATCTCCCACTGCCTTCACTGTCTTCCGACATCTCCCACTGCCTTCACTGCCTTCTGGGATCTCCCACTACTTTCACTGTTTTCCAACATCTCCCACTACCTTCACTGTCTTCCGATATCTCCCACTGTCTTCCAAAACCTCCCACTGCCTTCACTGTCTTTCAACACCTCCCACTGTCTTCCAACATCTCCTACTGTCTTCACTGTCTTCCGACATCTCCCACTGCCTTCACTGTCTTCCGACATCTCCCACTGCCTTCACTGTCTTCCGACATCTCCCACTGCCTTCACTGTCTCCGGACATCTCCCACGGCCTTCACTGCCTTCTGGTATCTCCCACTGCCTTCACTGTTTTCCATCATATCCTACTACCTTCACACTCCTCCGATATCTCCCACTGTCTTCCGACATTTCCCACTGCCTTCACTGTCTTCTGATATCTCCCACTGCCTTCCCTGTCTTCCAACATCTCATACTTCCTTCACTGTCTTCCAATATCTCCCAATGTCTTCCGACATCTCCCACTGCCTTCACTCTCTTCCAACATCTCCCACTGCCTTCCCTGTCTTCCGACATCTCCCACTGCCTTCCGACTTCTCCCACTGTATTCTCTCTCTTCCGACATTTCCCACTGCCATCACTGTCTTCCGGCATCTCCCACTGTCTTCACTGTCTTCCGACATCTACCACTGCCTTCACTCTCTTCCGACATCTCCCACTGCCTTCACTCTCTTCCGACATCTCCCACTGTCTTCACTGTCGCCCACATCTCCCACTGTCTTCAATGTCTCTCGACATCTCCCACTGTCTTCACTGCCTTCCGACATCTCCCACTGCCTTCACTGTCTTCCGACATCTCCCACTGTCTTCACTGCCTTCCAACAACTCCCACTGCCTTCACTTTCTTCCGACATCTCCCACTGTCTTCCGATATCTTCCACTGCCTTCACTGTCTTCAGACATCTCACACTGTTTTCACTGCCTTTCGAGATCTCCCACTGCGTTCACTGTCCTCCGCCATCTCCCACTGCCTTCACTGTCTTCCGACACCTCCCACTGCCTTCACTGTCTTTCAACAACTCCCACTGTCTTCCAACATCTCCTACTGTCTTCACTGTCTTCCGACATCTCCCACTGCTTTCACTGTCTTCTGATATCTCCCACTGCCTTCCCTGTCTTCCAACATCTCATACTTCCTTCACTGTCTTCCAATATCTCCCAATGCCTTCCGACATCTCCCACTGCCTTCACTCTCTTCCAACATCTCCCACTGCCTTCCCTGTCTTCCGACATCTCCCACTGCCTTCCGACTTCTCCCACTGTATTCTCTCTCTTCCGACATTTCCCACTGCCTTCACTGTCGTCCGGCATCTCCCACTGTATTCACTGTCTTCCGACATTTCCTACTGTCTTCACTGTCTTCCGACATCACCCACTGCCTTCACTGTCTTCCATCACCTCCCACTGCCTTCACTCTCTTCCGACATTTCCCACTGCCTTCACTGTCTTCCAACACCTCCCACTGCCTTCACTGTCTTCCGACACCTCCCACTGCCTTCACTGTCTTTCAACAACTCCCACTGTCTTCCAAAACCTCCTACTGTCTTCACTGTCTTCCGACATCTCCCACTGCCTTCACTGTCTTCAGACATCTCACACTGTTTTCACTGGCTTCCGCGATCTCCCACTGCCTTCACTGTCCTCCGCCATCTTCCACTGACTTCACTGTCTTCCGACACCTCCCACTGCCTTCACTGTCTTTCAACACATCCCACTGTCTTCCAACATCTCCTACTGTCTTCACTGTCTTCCGACATCTCCCACTGCCTTCACTGTCGTCCGACATCTCCCACTGCCTTCACTGTCTTCCGACATCTCCCACTGCCTTCACTGTTTTCCAACATCTCCCACTGCCTTCACTGCCTTTCGACATCTCCCACTGACTTCGCTGTCTTCTGACATCTCCCACAGACTTCCCTGCCTTCCAACAACTCCCATGTCTTCTGACATCTCCCACTGTCCTCTAACATCTCCCACTGCCTTCACTTTCTTCCGACATCTCCCAATGTCTTCCGATATCTCCCACTGCCTTCACTGTCTTCAGACATCTCCCACTGTTTTCACTGCCTTCCGAGATCTCCCACTGCCTTCACTGTCCTCTGCCATCTTCCACTGCCTTCACTGTCTTCCGACACCTCCCACTGCCTTCACTGTCTTTCAACATCTCCCACTGTCTTCCAACATCTCCTACTGTCTTCACTGTCTTCCTACATCTCCCACTGCCTTCACTGTCTTCCGATATCTCCCACTGCCTTCACTGTCTTCCGACATCTCCCACTGCCTTCACTGCCCTCTGGCATCTCCCACTGCCTTCACTGTTTTTCAACATCTCCCACTACCTTCACTCTCTTCCGATATCTCCCACTGTCTTCCGACTTCTCCCACTGCCTTCACTGTCTTCTGATATCTCCCACTGCCTTCCCTGTCTTCCAACATCTCATACTTCCTTCACTGTCTTCCAATATCTCCCAATGTCTTCTGACATCTGCCACTACCTTCTCTCTCTTCCAACATCTCCCACTGCCTTCCCTGTCTTCCAACATCTCCCACTGTCTTCCGACTTCTCCCACTGTCTTCTCTCTCTTCCGACATTTCCCACTGCCTTCACCTTCTTCCGGCACCTCCCACTGTCTTCACTGTCTTCCGACATTTCCCACTGTCTTCACTGTCTTCCGACATCACCCAATGCCTTCACTCTCTTCCGTCACCTCCCACTGCCTTCACTCTCTTCCAACACCTCCCACTGCCTTCACTGTCTTCCAACACCTCCCACTGCCTTCACTGTTTTCCGTCACCTCCCACTGCCTTCACTGTCTTTCAACAACTCCCACTGTCATCCAAAACCTCCTACTGTCTTCACTGTCTTCCGACATCTCCCACTGCCTTCACTCTCTTCCGACATCTCCCACTGCCTTCACTCTCTTCCGACATCTCCCACTGCCTTCACTCTCTTCCGACATCTCCCACTGTCTTCACTGTCGCCCGACATCTGCCACTGTCTTCACTGTCTCCCGACATCTCCCACTGTCTTCACTGCCTTCCGACATCTCCCACTGCCTTCACTGTCTTCCGACATCTCCCACAGTCTTCATTGCCTTCCAACAACTCCCACTGCCTTCACATTCTTCCGATATCTCCCACTGCCGTCACTGTCTTCAGACATCTCCCACTGTTTTCACTCCCTTTCGAGATCTCCCACTGCCTTCACTGTCCTCCGCCATCTTCCACTGACTTCACTGTCTTCCGACACCTCCCACTGCCTTCACTGTCTTGCAACATCTCCCACTGTCTTCCAACATCTCCTACTGTCTTCACTGTCTTCCGACATCTCCCACTGTCTTCACTGTCTTCCGACATCTCCCACTGCCTTCACTGCCTTCTGGCATCTCCCACTACCTTCACTGTTTTCCAACATCTCCCACTACCATCACACTCTTCCGATATCTCCCACTGTCTTCCGACATCTCCCACTGTCTTCACTGCATTCCAACAACTCCCATGTCTTCTGACATCTCCCACTGTCCTCTAACATCTCCCACTGCCTTCGCTTTCTTCCGACGTCTCCCACTGTCTTCCGATATCTCCCACTGCCTTCACTGTCTTCGGACATCTCACACTGTTTTCACTGTCTTCCGACACCTCCCACTGCCTTCACTGTCTTTCAACACATCCCACTTTCTTCCAACATCTACTACTGTCTTCACTGTCTTCCGACATCTCCCACTGCCTTCACTGTCCTCCGACATCTCCCACTGCCTTCACTGTCTTCCGACATCTCCCACTGCCTTCACTGTTTTCCAACATCTCCCACTGCCTTCACTGCCTTTCGACATCTCCCACTGACTTCGCTGTCTTCTGACATCTCCCACAGTCTTCACTGCCTTCCAACAACTCCCATGTCTTCTGACATCTCCCACTGTCCTCTAACATCTCCCACTGCCTTCACTTTCTTCCGACATCTCCCAATGTCTTCCGATATCTCCCAATGCCTTCACTGTCTTCAGACATCTCCCACTGTTTTCACTGCCTTCCGAGATCTCCCACTGCCTTCACTGTCCTCTGCCATCTTCCACTGCCTTCACTGTCTTCCGACACCTCCCACTGCCTTCACTGTCTTTCAACATTTCCCACTGCCTTCACTGTCCTCCGCCATCTTCCACTGCCTTCACTGTCTTCCGACACCTCCCACTGCCTTCACTGTCTTTCAACATCTCCCACTGTCTTCCAACATCTCCTACTGTCTTCACTGTCTTCCTACATCTCCCACTGCCTTCAATGTCTTCCGACATCTCCCACTGCCTTCACTGTCTTCCGACTTCTCCCACTGCCTTCACTGTCTTCTGATATCTCCCACTGCCTTCCCTGTCTTCCAACATCTCATACTTCCTTCACTTTCTTCCAATATCTCCCAATGTCTTCTGACATCTGCCACTGCCTTCACTGTCTTCCAACATCTCCCACTGCCTTCCCTGTCTTCCAACATCTCCCACTGTCTTCCGATTTCTCGCACTGTCTTCTCTCTCTTCCGACATTTCCCACTGCCTTCACCTTCTTCCGGCACATCCCACTGTCTTCACCGTCTTCCGACATCACGCACTGCCTTCACTCTCTTCCGACATCTCCCACTGCCTTCACTCTCTTCCGACATCTCCCACTGTCTTCACTGCCTTCCGACATCTCCCACTGCCTTCACTGTCCTCCGACATCTCCCACTGCCTTCACTGTCTTCCGACATCTCCCACTGCCTTCACTGTTTTCCAACATCTCCCACTGCCTTCACTGCCTTTCGACATCTCCCACTGACTTCGCTGTCTTCTGACATCTCCCACATTCTTCACTGCCTTCCAACAACTACCATGTCTTCTGACATCTCCCACTGTCCTCTAACATCTCCCACTGCCTTCACTTTCTTCCGACATCTCCCAATGTCTTCCGATATCTCCCAATGCCTTCACTGTCTTCAGACATCTCCCACTGTTTTCACTGCCTTCCGAGATCTCCCACTGCCTTCACTGTCCTCTGCCATCTTCCACTGCCTTCACTGTCTTCCGACACCTCCCACTGCCTTCACTGTCTTTCAACATTTCCCACTGCCTTCACTGTCCTCCGCCATCTTCCACTGCCTTCACTGTCTTCCGACACCTCCCACTGCCTTCACTGTCTTTCAACATCTCCCACTGTCTTCCAACATCTCCTACTGTCTTCACTGTCTTCCTACATCTCCCACTGCCTTCAATGTCTTCCGACATCTCCCACTGCCTTCACTGTCTTCCGACTTCTCCCACTGCCTTCACTGTCTTCTGATATCTCCCACTGCCTTCCCTGTCTTCCAACATCTCATACTTCCTTCACTTTCTTCCAATATCTCCCAATGTCTTCTGACATCTGCCACTGCCTTCACTGTCTTCCAACATCTCCCACTGCCTTCCCTGTCTTCCAACATCTCCCACTGTCTTCCGATTTCTCGCACTGTCTTCTCTCTCTTCCGACATTTCCCACTGCCTTCACCTTCTTCCGGCACATCCCACTGTCTTCACCGTCTTCCGACATCACGCACTGCCTTCACTCTCTTCCGACATCTCCCACTGCCTTCACTCTCTTCCGACATCTCCCACTGCCTTCACTCTCTTCCAACATCTCCCACTGTCTTCACTGACGCCCGACATCTCCCACTGTCTTCACTGCCTTCCGACACCTCCCACTGCCTTCACTGTCTTCCGACATCTCCCACAGTCTTCATTGCCTTCCAACAACTCCCACTGCCTTCACTTTCTTCTGATATCTCCCACTGCCATCACTGTCTTCAGACATCTACCACTGTTTTCACTCCCTTCCGAGATCTCCCACTGCCTTCACTGTCCTCCGCCATCTTCCACTGACTTCACTGTCTTCCGACACCTCCCACTGCCTTCACTGTCTTGCAACATCTCCCACTGTCTTCCAACATCTCCTACTGTCTTCACTGTCTTCCGACATCTCCCACTGTCTTCACTGTCTTCCCACATCTCCCACTGCCTTCACTGCCTTCTGGCATCTCCCACTACCTTCACTGTTTTCCAACATCTCCCACTACCTTCACACTCTTCCGATATCTCCCACTGTCTTCCGACATCTCCCACTGTCTTCACTGCCTTCCAACAACTCCCATGTCTTCTGACATCTCCCACTGTCCTCTAACATCTCCCACTGCCTTCACTTTCTTCCGACGTCTCCTACTGTCTTCCGATATCTCCCACTGCCTTCACTGTCTTCGGACATCTCACACTGTTTTCACTGGCTTCCGCGATCTCCCACTGCCTTCACCGTCCTCCGCCATCTTACACTGACTTCACTGTCTTCCGACACCTCCCACTGCCTTCACTGTCTTTCAACACATCCCACTGTCTTCCAACATCTCCTACTGTCTTCACTGTCTTCCGACATCTCCCACTGCCTTCACTGCCTTTCGACATCTCCCACTGACTTCACTGTCTTCTGACATCTCCCACAGTCTTCACTGCCATCCAACAACTCCCATGTCTTCTGACATCTCCCACTGTCCTCTAACATCTCCCACAGCCTTCACTTTCTTCCGACATCTCCCACTGTCTTCCGATATCTCCCACTGCCTTCATGGTCTTCAGACATCTCCCACTGTTTTCACTGTCTTCCGACACCTCCCACTGCCTTCACTGTCTTTCAACATCTCCCACTGTCTTCCAACATCTCCTACTGTCTTCACTGTCTTCCGACATCTCCCACTGCTTTCACTGTCTTCCGACATCTCCCACTGCCTTCACTGTCTTCCGACATCTCCCACTGCCTTCACTGCCTTCTGGCATCTCCCACTGCCTTCACTGTTTAACAACATCTCCCACTACCTTCACTCTCTTCCGATATCTCCCACTGTCTTCCGACTTCTCCCACTGCCTTCACTGTCTACTGATATCTCCCACTGCCTTCCCTGTCTTCTAACATCTCATACTTCCTTCACTGTCTTCCAATATCTCCCAATTTCTTCCGACATCTCCCATTGCCTTCACTCTCTTCCGACATCTCCCACTGCCTTCACTCTCTTCCGACATCTCCCACTGTCTTCACTGTCGCCCGACATCTCCCACTGTCTTCACTGTCTCCCGACATCTCCCACTGTCTTCACTGCCTTCCGACATCTCCCACTGCCTTCACTGTCTTCCGACATCTCTCACTGTCTTCACTGCCTTCCAACAACTCCCACTGCCTTCAATTTCTTCCGACATCTCCCACTGTCTTCCGATATCTACCACTGACTTCACTGTCTTCAGACATCTCACACTATTTTCACTGTCTTCCGAGATCTCCCACTGCCTTCACTGTCCTCCGCCATCTTCCACTGCCTTCACTGTCTTGTGACACCTCCCACTGTTTTCACTCCCTTCCGAGATCTCCCAATGTCTTCCAACATCTCCTACTGTCTTCACTGTCTTCCGACATCTCCCACTACCTTCACTATCTTCCGACATCTCCCAATGCCTTCACTGACTTCCGACATCTCCTACTGTCTTCACTGTCTTCCGACATCTCCCACTGCCTTCACTGCCTTTCGACATCTCCCACTGACTTCACTGTCTTCTGACATCTCCCACAGTCTTCACTGCCATCCAACAACTCCCATGTCTTCTGACATCTCCCACTGTCCTCTAACATCTCCCACAGCCTTCACTTTCTTCCGACATCTCCCACTGTCTTCCAATATCTCCCACTGCCTTCATGGTCTTCAGACATCTCCCACTGTTTTCACTGTCTTCCGACACCTCCCACTGCCTTCACTGTCTTTCAACATCTCCCACTGTCTTCCAACATCTCCTACTGTCTTCACTGTCTTCCGACATCTCCCACTGCTTTCACTGTCTTCCGACATCTCCCACTGCCTTCACTGTCTTCCGACATCTCCCACTGCCTTCACTGCCTTCTGGCATCTCCCACTGCCTTCACTGTTTTCCAACATCTCCCACTACCTTCACTCTCTTCCGATATCTCCCACTGTCTTCCGACTTCTCCCACTGCCTTCACTGTCTACTGATATCTCCCACTGCCTTCCCTGTCTTCCAACATCTCATACTTCCTTCACTGTCTTCCAATATCTCCCAATGTCTTCCGACATCTCCCACTGCCTTCACTCTCTTCCGACATCTCCCACTGCCTTCACTGTCTCCCGACATCTCCCACTGTCTTCACTGCCTTCCGACATCTCCCACTGCCTTCACTCTCTACCGACATCTCCCACTGTCTTCACTGCCTTCCAACAACTCCCACTGCCTTCACTTTCTTCCGACATCTCCCACTGTCTTCCGATATCTCCCACTGCCTTCACTGTCTTCAGACATCTCACACTATTTTCACTGCCTTCCGAGATCTCCCACTGCCTTCACTGTCCTCCGCCATCTTCCACTGCCTTCACTGTCTTCCGACACCTCCCACTGTTTTCACTCCCTTCCGAGATCTCCCACTGTCTTCCAACATCTCCTACTGTCTTCACTGTCTTCCGACATCTCCCACTACCTTCACTATCTTCCGACATCTCCCAATGCCTTCACTGTCTTCCGACATCTCCCACTGCCTTCACTGTCTCCCGACATCTCCCACTGCCTTCACTGCCTTCTGGCATCTCCCACTGCCTTCACTGTTTTCCAACATCTCCCACAACCTTCACACTCTTCCGATATCTCCCACTGTCTTCCGACATCTCCCACTGTCTTCACTGCCTTCCAACAACTCCCATGTCATCTGACATCTCCCACTGTCCTCTAACATCTCCCACTGCCTTCACTTTCTTCCGACGTCTCCCACTGTCTTCCGATATCTCCCACTGCCTTCACTGTCTTCGGACATCTCACACTGTTTTCACTGGCTTCCGCGATCTCCCACTGCCTTCACCGTCCTCCGCTATCTTACACTGACTTCACTGTCTTCCGACACCTCCCACTGCCTTCACTGTCTTTCAACATCTCCCACTGTCTTCCAGCATCTCTGTCTTCACTGTCTTCCGACATCTCCCACTGTCTTCACTGTCTTCCCACATCTCCCACTGCCTTCACTGCCTTCCGGCATCACCCACTATCTTCACTGTTTTCCAACATCTCCCACTACCTTCACACTCTTCCGATATCTCCCACTGTCTTCCGACATCTCCCACTGTCTTCACTGCCTTCCAACAACTCCCACTGTCTTCCGATTTCTCCCACTGTCTTCTCTCTCTTCCGACATTTCCCACTGCCTTCACCTTCTTCCGGCACCTCCCACTGTCTTCACCGTCTTCCGACATTTCCCACTGTCTTCACTGTCTTCCGACATCACGCACTGCCTACAATCTCTTCCGACATCTCCCACTGCCTTCACTCTCTTCCGACATCTCCCACTGCCTTCACTCTCTTCCGACATCTCCCACTGTCTTCACTGTCGCCCGACATCTCCCACTGCCTTCACTGCCTTCTGGCATCTCCCACTGCCTTCACTGTTTTCCAACATCTCCCACTACCTTCACACTCTTCCCATATCTCCCACAGTCTTCCGACATCTCCCACTGTCTTCACTGCCTTCCAACAACTCCCATGTCTTCTGACATCTCCCACTGTCCTCTAACATCTCCCACTGCCTTCACTTTCTTCCAACATCACCCACTGTGTTCCGATATCTCCCACTGCCTTCACTGTTTTCCAACATCTCCCACTGCCTTCACTGCCTTTCGACATCTCCCACTGACTTCGCTGTCTTCTGACATCTCCCACAGACTTCCCTGCCTTCCAACAACTCCCATGTCTTCTGACATCTCCCACTGTCCTCTAACATCTCCCACTGCCTTCACTTTCTTCCGACATCTCCCAATGTCTTCCGATATCTCCCACTGCCTTCACTGTCTTCAGACATCTCCCACTGTTTTCACTGCCTTCCGAGATCTCCCACTGCCTTCACTGTCCTCTGCCATCTTCCACTGCCTTCACTGTCTTCCGACACCTCCCACTGCCTTCACTGTCTTTCAACATTTCCCACTGCCTTCACTGTCCTCCGCCATCTTCCACTGCCTTCACTGTCTTCCGACACCTCCCACTGCCTTCACTGTCTTTCAACATCTCCCACTGTCTTCCAACATCTCCTACTGTCTTCACTGTCTTCCTACATCTCCCACTGCCTTCAATGTCTTCCGACATCTCCCACTGCCTTCACTGTCTTCCGACCTCTCCCACTGCCTTCACTGCCTTCTGGCATCTCCCACTGCCTTCACTGTTTTTCAACGTCTCCCACTACCTTCACTCTCTTCCGATATCTCTCCCTGTCTTCCGACTTCTCCCACTGCCTTCACTGTCTTCTGATATCTCCCACTGCCTTCCCTGTCTTCCAACATCTCATACTTCCTTCACTGTCTTCCAATATCTCCCAATGTCTTCTGACATCTGCCACTGCCTTCACTCTCTTCCAACATCTCCCACTGCCTTCACTCTCTTCCAACATCTCCCACTGCCTTCACTCTCTTCCGACATCTCCCACTGCCTTCACTGTCTTCCGACATCTGCCACAGTCTTCATTGCCTTCCAAAAACTCCCACTGCCTTTACTTTCTTCCAATATCTCCCACTGCCGTCACTGTCTTCAGACATCTCCCACTGTTTTCACTCCCTTCCGAGATCTCCCACTGCCTTCACTGTTCTCCGCCATCTTCCACTGACTTCACTGTCTTCCAACACCTCCCACTGCCTTCACTGTCTTTCAACATCTCCCACTGTCTTCCAACATCTCCTACTGTCTTCACTGTCTTCCGACATCTCCCACAGTCTTCATTGCCTTCCAACATCTCCCACTGCCTTCACTGCCTTCTGGCATCTCCCACTACCTTCACTGTTTTCCAACATCTCCCACTACCTTCACACTCTTCCGATATCTCCCACTGTCTTCCGAAATCTCCCACTGTCTTCACTGCCTTCCAACAACTCCCCTGTCTTCTGACATCTCCCACTGTCCTCTAACATCTCCCACTGCCTTCATTTTCTTCCGACGTCTCCCACTGTCTTCCGATATCTCCCACTGCCTTCACTGTCTTCGGACATCTCACACTGTTTTCACTGGCTTCCGCGATCTCCCACTGCCTTCACCGTCCTCCGCCATCTTACACTGACTTCACTGTCTTCCGACACCTCCCACTGCCTTCACTGTCTTTCAACACATCCCACTGTCTTCCAACATCTCCTACTGTCTTCACTGTCTTCCGAAATCTCCCTCTGCCTTCACTGCCTTTCGACATCTCCCACTGACTTCACTGTCTTCTGACATCTCCCACAGTCTTCACTGCCATCCAACAACTCCCATGTCTTCTGACATCTCCCACTGTCCTCTAACATCTCCCACAGCCTTCACTTTCTTCCGACATCTCCCACTGTCTTCCGATATCTCCCACTGCCTTCATGGTCTTCAGACATCTCCCACTGTTTTCACTGTCTTCCGACACCTCGCACTGCCTTCACTGTCTTCCAACATCTCCTACTGTCTTCACTGTCTTCCGACATCTCCCACTGCTTTCACTGTCTTCCGACATCTCCCACTGCCTTCACTGTCTTTCGACATCTCCCACTGCCTTCACTGCCTTCTGGCATCTCCCACTGCCTTCACTGTTTTCCAACATCTCCCACTACCTTCACTCTCTTCCGATATCTCCCACTGTCTTCCGACTTCTCCCACTGCCTTCACTGTCTTCTGATATCTCCCACTGCCTTCCCTGTCTTCCAACATCTCATACTTCCTTCACTGTCTTCCAATATCTCCCAATGTCTTCCGACATCTCCCACTGCCTTCACTCTCTTCCGACATCTCCCACTGCCTTCACTCTCTTCCGACATCTCCCACTGTCTTCACTGTCGCCCGACATCTCCCACTGTCTTCACTGTCTCCCGACATCTCCCACTGTCTTCACTGCCTTCCGACATCTCCCACTGCCTTCACTCTCTTCCGACATCTCCCACTGTCTTCACTGCCTTCCAACAACTCCCACTGCCTTCACTTTCTTCCGACATCTCCCACTGTCTTCCGATATCTCCCACTGCCTTCACTGTCTTCAGACATCTCACAGTATTTTCACTGCCTTCCGAGATCTCCCACTGCCTTCACTGTCCTCCGCCATCTTCCACTGCCTTCACTGTCTTCCGACACCTCCCACTGTTTTCACTCCCTTCTGAGATCTCCCACTGTCTTCCAACATCTCCTACTGTCTTCACTGTCTTCCGACATCTCCCACTACCTTCACTATCTTCCAACATCTCCCACTGCCTTCACTGCCTTCTGGCATCTCCCACTACCTTCACTGTTTTCCAACATCTCCCACTACCTTCACACTCTTCCGATATCTCCCACTGTCTTCCGAAATCTCCCACTGTCTTCACTGCCTTCCAACAACTCCCCTGTCTTCTGACATCTCCCACTGTCCTCTAACATCTCCCACTGCCTTCATTTTCTTCCGACGTCTCCCACTGTCTTCCGATATCTCCCACTGCCTTCACTGTCTTCGGACATCTCACACTGTTTTCACTGGCTTCCGCGATCTCCCACTGCCTTCACCGTCCTCCGCCATCTTACACTGACTTCACTGTCTTCCGACACCTCCCACTGCCTTCACTGTCTTTCAACACATCCCACTGTCTTCCAACATCTCCTACTGTCTTCACTGTCTTCCGAAATCTCCCTCTGCCTTCACTGCCTTTCGACATCTCCCACTGACTTCACTGTCTTCTGACATCTCCCACAGTCTTCACTGCCATCCAACAACTCCCATGTCTTCTGACATCTCCCACTGTCCTCTAACATCTCCCACAGCCTTCACTTTCTTCCGACATCTCCCACTGTCTTCCGATATCTCCCACTGCCTTCATGGTCTTCAGACATCTCCCACTGTTTTCACTGTCTTCCGACACCTCGCACTGCCTTCACTGTCTTCCAACATCTCCTACTGTCTTCACTGTCTTCCGACATCTCCCACTGCTTTCACTGTCTTCCGACATCTCCCACTGCCTTCACTGTCTTTCGACATCTCCCACTGCCTTCACTGCCTTCTGGCATCTCCCACTGCCTTCACTGTTTTCCAACATCTCCCACTACCTTCACTCTCTTCCGATATCTCCCACTGTCTTCCGACTTCTCCCACTGCCTTCACTGTCTTCTGATATCTCCCACTGCCTTCCCTGTCTTCCAACATCTCATACTTCCTTCACTGTCTTCCAATATCTCCCAATGTCTTCCGACATCTCCCACTGCCTTCACTCTCTTCCGACATCTCCCACTGCCTTCACTCTCTTCCGACATCTCCCACTGTCTTCACTGTCGCCCGACATCTCCCACTGTCTTCACTGTCTCCCGACATCTCCCACTGTCTTCACTGCCTTCCGACATCTCCCACTGCCTTCACTCTCTTCCGACATCTCCCACTGTCTTCACTGCCTTCCAACAACTCCCACTGCCTTCACTTTCTTCCGACATCTCCCACTGTCTTCCGATATCTCCCACTGCCTTCACTGTCTTCAGACATCTCACAGTATTTTCACTGCCTTCCGAGATCTCCCACTGCCTTCACTGTCCTCCGCCATCTTCCACTGCCTTCACTGTCTTCCGACACCTCCCACTGTTTTCACTCCCTTCTGAGATCTCCCACTGTCTTCCAACATCTCCTACTGTCTTCACTGTCTTCCGACATCTCCCACTACCTTCACTATCTTCCGACATCTCCCACTGCCTTCACTGTCTTCCGACATCTCCCACTGCCTTCACTGTCTCCCGACATCTCCCACTGCCTTCACTGCCTTCTGGCATCTCCCACTGCCTTCACTGTTTTCAAACATCTCCCACTACCTTCACACTCTTCCGATATCTCCCACTGTCTTCCGACATCTCCCACTGTTTTCACTGCATTCCAACAACTCCCATGTCTTCTGACATCTCCCACTGTCCTCTAACATCTCCCACTGCCTTCACTGTCTTCAGACATCTCACACTGTTTTCACTGGCTTCCGCGATCTCCCACTGCCTTCACTGTCCTCCGCCATCTTACACTGACTTCACTGTCTTCCGACACCTCCCACTGCCTTCACTGTCTTTCAACACATCCCACTGTCTTCCAACATCTCCTACTGTCTTCACTGTCTTCCGACATCTCCCACTGCCTTCACTGTCTTCCGACATCTCCCACTGCCTTCACTGTCTTCCGACATCTCCCACTGCCTTCACTGTTTTCCAACATCTCCCACTGCCTTCACTGCCTTTCGACATCTCCCACTGACTTCGCTGTCTTCTGACATCTCCCACAGTCTTCACTGCCTTCCAACAACTCCCATGTCTTCTGACATCTCCCACTGTCCTTTAACATCTCCCACTCCCTTCACTTTCTTCCGACATCTCCCAATGTCTTCCGATATCTCCCACTGCCTTCACTGTCTTCAGACATCTCCCACTGTTTTCACTGCCTTCCGAGATCTCCCACTGCCTTCACTGTCCTCTGCCATCTTCCACTGCCTTCACTGTCTTCCGACACCTCCCACTGCCTTCACTGTCTTTCAACATTTCCCACTGCCTTCACTGTCCTCCGCCATCTTCCACTGCCTTCACTGTCTTCCGACACCTCCCACTGCCTTCACTGTCTTTCAACATCTCCCACTGTCTTCCAACATCTCCTACTGTCTTCACTGTCTTCCTACATCTCCCACTGCCTTCAATGTCTTCCGACATCTCCCACTGCCTTCACTGTCTTCCGACATCTCCCACTGCCTTCACTGCCTTCTGGCATCTCCCACTGCCTTCACTGTTTTTCAACATCTCCCACTACCTTCACTCTCTTCCGATATCTCCCACTGTCTTCCGACTTCTCCCACTGCCTTCACTGTCTTCTGATATCTCCCACTGCCTTCCCTGTCTTCCAACATCTCATACTTCCTTCACTGTCTTCCAATATCTCCCAATGTCTTCTGACATCTGCCACTGTCTTCACTCTCTTCCAACATCTCCCACTGCCTTCCCTGTCTTCCGACATCTCCCACTGTCTTCCGATTTCTCCCACTGTCTTCTCTCTCTTCCGACATTTCCCACTGCATTCACCTTCTTCCGGCACCTCCCACTGTCTTCACTGTCTTCCGACATTTCCCACTGTCTTCACTGTCTTCCGACATCACCCACTGCCTTCACTGTCTTCCGTCACCTCCCACTGCCTTCACTCTCTTCCGACATTTTCCACTGCCTTCACTGTCTTCCAACACCTCCCACTGCCTTCACTGTCTTGCAACACCTCCCACTGCCTTCACTGTCTTCCGACACCTCCCACTGCCTTCGCTGTCTTTCAACAACTCCCACTGTCTTCCAAAACCTCCTACTGTCTTCACTGTCTTCCGACATCTCCCACTGCCTTCACTCTCTTCCGACATCTCCCACTGCCTTCGCTCTCTTCCGACATCTCCCACTGCCTTCACTCTCTTCCGACATCTCCCACTGTCTTCACTGTCGCCCGACATCTCCCACTGTCTTCACTGTCTCCCGACATCTCCCACTGCCTTCACTGTCTTCCGACATCTCCCACAGTCTTCATTGCCTTCCAACAACTCCCACTGCCTTCACTTTCTTCCGACATCTCCCACTGCCGTCACTGTCTTGAGACATCTCCCACTGTTTTCACTCCCTTCCGAGATCTCCCACTGCCTTCACTGTCCTCCGCCATCTTCCACTGATTTCACTGTCTTCCGACACCTCCCACTGCCTTCACTGTCTTTCAACATCTCCCACTGTCTTCCAACATCTCCTACTGTCTTCACTGTCTTCCGACATCTCCCACTGTCTTCACTGTCTTCCCACATCTCCCACTGCCTTCACTGCCTTCTGGCATCTCCCACTACCTTCACTGTTTTCCAACATCTCCCACTACCTTCACACTCTTCCGATATCTCCCACTGTCTTCCGACATCTCCCACTGTCTTCACTGCCTTCCAACAACTCCCATGTCTTCTGACATCTCCCACTGTCCTCTAACATCTCCCACTGCCTTCACTTTCTTCCGACGTCTCCCACTGTCTTCCGATAGCTCCCACTGCCTTCACTGTCTTCGGACATCTCACACTGTTTTCACTGGCTTCCGCGATCTCCCACTGCCTTCACCGTCCTCCGCCATCTTACACTGACTTCACTGTCTTCCGACACCTCCCACTGCCTTCACTGTCTTTCAACACATCCCACTGCCTTCCAACATCTCCTACTGTCTTCACTGTCTTCCGACATCTCCCACTGCCTTCACTGCCTTTCGACATCTCCCACTGACTTCACTGTCTTCTGACATCTCCCACAGTCTTCACTGCCATCCAACAACTCCCATGTCTTCTCACATCTCCCACTGTCCTCTAACATCTCCCACAGCCTTCACTTTCTTCCGACATCTCCCACTGTCTTCCGATATCTCCCACTGCCTTCATGGTCTTCAGACATCTCCCACTGTTTTCACTGTCTTCCGACACCTCCCACTGCCTTCACTGTCTTTCAACATCTCCCACTGTCTTCCAACATCTCCTACTGTCTTCACTGTCTTCCGACATCTCCCACTGCTTTCACTGTCTTCCGACATCTCCCACTGCCTTCACTGTCTTCCGACATCTCCCACTGTCTTCACTGCCTTCCAACAACTCCCACTGCCTTCACTTTCTTCCGACATCTCCCACTGTCTTCCGATATCTCCCACTGCCTTCATTGTCTTCAGAAATCTCACACTATTTTCACTGCCTTCCGAGATCTCCCACTGCCTTCACTGTCCTCCGCCATCTTCCACTGCCTTCACTGTCTTCCGACACCTCCCACTGTTTTCACTCCCTTCCGAGATCTCCCACTGTCTTCCAACATCTCCTACTGTCTTCACTGTCTTCCGACATCCCCCACTACCTTCACTATCTTCCGACATCTCCCACTGCCTTCACTGTCTCCCGACATCTCCCACTGCCTTCACTGCCTTCTGGCATCTCCCACTGCCTTCACTGTTTTCCAACATCTCCCACTACCTTCACACTCTTCCGATATCTCCCACTGTCTTCCGACATCTCCCACTGTCTTCACTGCCTTCCAACAACTCCCATGTCTTCTGACATCTCCCACTGCCTTCACTTTCTTCCAACATCACGCACTGTGTTCCGATATCTCCCACTGCCTTCACTGTCTTCAGACATCTCCCACTGTTTTCACTGGCTTCCGCGATCTCCCACTGCCTTCACTGTCCTCCGCCATCTTCCACTGACTTCACTGTCTTCCGACACCTCCCACTGCCTTCACTGTCTTTCAACACATCCCACTGCCTTCCAACATCTCCTACTGTCTTCACTGTCTTCCGACATCTCCCACTGCCTTCACTGTCTTCCGACATATCCCACTGCCTTCATTGTCTTCTGACATCTCCCACTGCCTTCACTGTTTTCCAACATCTCCCACTGCCTTCACTGCCTTTCGACATCTCCCACTGACTTCGCTGTCTTCTGACATCTCCCACAGTCTTCACTGCCTTCCAACAACTCCCATGTCTTCTGACATCTCCCACTGTCCTCTAACATCTCCCACTGCCTTCACTTTCTTCCGACATCTCCCAATGTCTTCCGATATCTCCCACTGCCTTCACTGTCTTCAGACATCTCCCACTGTTTTCACTGCCTTTCGAGATCTCCCACTGCCTTCACTGTCCTCCGCCATCTTCCACTGCCTTCACTGTCTTCCGACACCTCTCACTGCCTTCACTGTCTTTCAACATTTCCCACTGCCTTCACTGTCCTCCGCCATCTTCCACTGCCTTCACTGTCTTCCGACACCTCTCACTGCCTTCACTGTCTTTCAACATCTCCCACTGTCTTCCAACATCTCCTACTGTCTTCACTGTCTTCCTACATCTCCCACTGCCTTCACTGTCTTCCGACATCTCCCACTGCCTTCACTGTCTTCCGACATCTCCCACTGCCTTCACTGCCTTCTGGCATCTCCCACTGCCTTCACTGTTTAACAACATCTCCCACTACCTTCACTCTCTTCCGATACCTCCCACTGTCTTCCGACTTCTCCCACTGCCTTCACTGTCTTCTGATATCTCCCACTGCCTTCCCTGTCTTCCAACATCTCATACTTCCTTCACTGTCTTCCAATATCTCCCAATGTCTTCTGACATCTGCCACTGCCTTCACTCTCTTCCAACATCTCCCACTGCCTTCCCTGTCTTCCGACATCTCCCACTGTCTTCCGATTTCTCCCACTGTCTTCTCTCTCTTCCGACATTTCCCACTGCCTTCACCTTCTTCCGGCACCTCCCACTGTCTTCACTGTTTTCCGACATTTCCCACTGTCTTCACTGTCTTCCGACATCACCCACTGCCTTCACTGTCTTCCAACACCTCCCACTGCCTTCACTGTCTTCCAACACCTCCCACTGCCTTCACTGTCTTCCGACACCTCCCACTGCCTTCACTGTCTTTCAACATTTCCCACTGCCTTCACTGTCCTCCGCCATCTTCCACTGCCTTCACTGTCTTCCGACACCTCCCACTGCCTTCACTGTCTTTCAACATCTCCCACTGTCTTCCAACATCTCCTACTGTCTTCACTGTCTTCCTACATCTCCCACTGCCTTCACTGTCTTCCGTCATCTCCCACTGCCTTCACTGTCTTCCGACATCTCCCACTGCCTTCACTGCCTTCTGGCATCTCCCACTGCCTTCACTGTTTTTCAACATCTCCCTCTACCTTCACTCTCTTCCGATATCTCCCACTGTCTTCCGACTTCTCCCACTGCCTTCACTGTCTTCTGATATCTCCCACTGCCTTCCCTGTCTTCCAACATCTCATACTTCCTTCACTGTCTTCCAATATCTCCCAATGTCTTCTGACATCTGCCACTGCCTTCACTCTCTTCCAACATCTCCCACTGCCTTCCCTGTCTTTCAACATCTCCCACTGTCTTCCAACATCTCCTACTGTCTTCACTGTCTTCCTACATCTCCCACTGCCTTCACTGTCTTCCGTCATCTCCCACTGCCTTCACTGTCTTCCGACATCTCCCACTGCCTTCACTGCCTTCTGGCATCTCCCACTGCCTTCACTGTTTTTCAACATCTCCCACTACCTTCACTCTCTTCCGATATCTGCCACTGTCTTCCGACTTCTCCCACTGCCTTCACTGTCTTCTGATATCTCCCACTGCCTTCCCTGTCTTCCAACATCTCATACTTCCTTCACTGTCTTCCAATATCTCCCAATGTCTTCTGACATCTGCCACTGCCTTCACTCTCTTCCAACATCTCCCACTGCCTTCCCTGTCTTCCAACATCTCCCACTGTCTTCCGATTTCTCCCACTGTCTTCTCTCTCTTCCGACATTTCCCACTGCCTTCACCTTCTGCTGGCACCTCCCACTGTCTTCACTGTCTTCCGACATTTCCCACTGTCTTCACTGTCTTCCGACATCACCCACTGCCTTCACTGTCTTCCGTCACCTCCCACTGCCTTCACTCTCTTCCGACATTTCCCACTGCCTTCACTGTCTTCCAACACCTCCCACTGCCTTCACTGTCTTCCAACACCTCCCACTGCCTTCACTGTCTTCCAACACCTCCCACTGCCTTCACTGTCTTCCAACACCTCCCACTGCCTTCACTGTCTTCTGACATCTCCCACTGCCTTCACTGTCTTCTGAAATCTCCCAATGTTTTCTGACATCTCCCACTGCCTTCACTGCCTTCCAACATCTCCCACTGCCTTCACTGTGTTCCAACATCTCCCACTGTCTTCTGAAATCTCCTACTGTCTTCACTGTTTTCCAAATTCCTCTACTGTATTCACTGTCTTTCGACATCTCCCACTGTCTTCACTCTCTTCTGACATCTTCCATAGTCATCACTGTCTCCCAACATCTCCCAACGTCTCACAACATCTCCCACTGTTTTCACTGGCTGTAAACATCTCTCTGTTTCCTAGCATCTCCTTCTGTTTCCCAGTATGTCCCACTATCTCCCACTGTCTTCCAACATCTCCCACTGTTCCCCAATATTTCCAGTCTCCCAACATCTCATACTGTCTCCCAACACCTCCCACTGTCTCCCAACATCTCCCAGCATTTCTCACTGTCTCTCAGTTTCACCCACTGCCTGCTAATGTCTTTCACTGTCTCCGAACATCTTCCAATGTCTGCCACAGTCTCCCAGCATCTTTCACTGTCTCCAAACACCTTTCTCTCTCTCTCGTATTATTTCCCACTGTCTCCCAACTTTTCTCACTGTTTCCCAGATTCTCCCTCTATCTCCTAACATCCCTCACTGCCTCCTGGCTTGTCCTACTGTTTTCACTGTCTCCCAACATCTCCCACTACTTCCAAGGCCCTTCCACTCTCTCCCAGCTTCTCCTGCTCTTTCCCATTCTCTCTGAAAATGTTACAGTGTCTCTCAGCATGTGCACATTGATGACTCGGAGGTTGCGATGATGCAGCCTGACTTCTTCTGGCTGCTTTGCCTTTTCCAACCTGCTCACACATTAAGTGCTCCGATGAAGGAAAGGATTTGTATGTAGGGCTGTGATCGTCTCCTGTAACAACACTTTTGCTATTGCTTACCTCATTTTTTTCTGTTGTTGCTTGGATCAAAGAGTAGTCGGGTGACATTGGGATTTGGCTTTTAGTAAGGAATGTTATCCATTGCTCCGTCAGCCTCTTTCTGTAATCTGCAGTGAATGGGCCATAGTATGTGATGCTAGCTGCTGACAGAAGAGTGTCTCCCACTATTCCTTGCAGATGGCGATCTAATACATCGAGAGATTCCTTCCAACGGGTCTGTAAGGACAAGACCTATTGATTACTCCTGATCGAGTACTGTATCTGAGAAAGCCAGCAGCTTCTGACACTAATATTGATTACTCCTGATCGACTGCTGAATCTGAGAAAGCCAGTAGCTTCTGACACTAATATTAATTACTCCTGATCGAGTGCTGAATCTGAGAAAGCCAGCAGGTTCTGACACTAATATTGATTACTCCTGATCGAGTACTGTATCTGAAAAAGCCAGCAGGTTCTTACTCCTGATCGAGTACTGAATCTGAGAAAGCCAGCAGGTTCTGACACTAATATTGATTACTCCTGATCGAGTACTGTATCTGAGAAAGCCAGCAGGTTTTTACTCCTGATCGAGTACTGAATCTGAGAAAGTCAGCAGCTTCTGATACTAGTTTTGATTACTCCTGATCGAGTACTAAATCTGAGAAAGCCAGCAGCTTCTGACACCAATATTGATTACTCCTGATCGAGTACTGAATCTGAGAAAGCCAGCAGGTTCTGACACTAATATTGATTACTCCTGATCGAGTACTGAATCTGAGAAAGCCAGCAGCTTCTGACACTAATATTGATTACTCCTGATCGAGTACTGAATCTGAGAAAGACAGCAGGTTCTGACACTAATATTGATTACTCCTGATCGAGTACTGAATCTGAGAAAGCCAGCAGGTTCTGACATTAATATTGATTACTCCTGATCGAGTACTGAATCTGAGAAAGCCAGCAGCTTCTGACATTAATATTGATTACTCCTGATCGAGTACTGAATCTGAGAGAACCAGCAGCTTCTGACACTAATATTGATTACTCCTGATTGAGTACTGATTCTGAGAAAGCCAGCAGGTTCTGACAAAAATATTGATTACTCCTGATCGAGTACTGAATCTGAGAAAGCCAGCAGGTTCTGACACTAATATTGATTACTCCTGATCGAGTATTGAATCTGAGAAAGCCAGCAGGTTCTGACACTAATATTGATTACTCCTGATCAAGTACTGAATCTGAGAAAGCCAGCAGCTCCTGACACTAATATTGATTACTCCTGATCGAGTACTCAATCTGAGAAAGCCAGCAGGTTCTGACATTAATATTGATTACTCCTGATCGAGTACTGAATCTGAGAAAGCCAGCAGCTTCTGACATTAATATTGCTACTCCTGATCGAGTACTGAATCTGAAAAAGAAAGCAGGTTCTGACACTAATATTGATTATTCCTGATCGAGTATTGAATCTGAGAAAGCCAGCGGCTTATGACACTAATATTGATTACTCCTGATCGAGTACTGAATCTGAGAAAGCCAGCAGCTTCTGACACTAATATTGATTACTCCTGATCGAGTACTGAATCTGAGAAAGCCAGCAGCTTCTGACACTAATATTGATTACTCCTGATCAAGTACTGAATCTGAGAAAGCCAGCAGCTCCTGACACTAATATTGATTACTCCTGATCGAGTACTGAATCTGAGAAAGCCAGCAGCTTATGACACTAATATTGATTACTCTTGATCGAGTACTGAATCTGAGAAAGCCCAGCAGCTTCTGACACTAATATTGATTACTCCTGATCAAGTACTGAATCTGAGAAAGCCAGCAGCTCCTGACACTAATATTGATTACTCCTGATCGAGTACTGAATCTGAGAAAGCCAGCAGGTTCTGACACTAATATTGATTACTCCTGATCGAGTATTGAATCTGAGAAAGCCAGCAGGTTCTGACACTAATATTGATTACTCCTGATCAAGTACTGAATCTGAGAAAGCCAGCAGCTCCTGACACTAATATTGATTACTCCTGATCGAGTACTGAATCTGAGAAAGCCAGCAGCTTCTGACACTAATATTGATTACTCCTGATCGAGTACTGAATCTGAGAAAGACAGCAGGTTCTGACACTAATATTGATTACTCCTGATCGAGTACTCAATCTGAGAAAGCCAGCAGGTTCTGACATTAATATTGATTACTCCTGATCGAGTACTGAATCTGAGAAAGCCAGCAGCTTCTGACATTAATATTGCTACTCCTGATCGAGTACTGAATCTGAAAAAGAAAGCAGGTTCTGACACTAATATTGATTATTCCTGATCGAGTACTGAATCTGAGAAAGCCAGCGGCTTATGACACTAATATTGATTACTCCTGATCGAGTACTGAATCTGAGAAAGCCAGCAGCTTCTGACACTAATATTGATTACTCCTGATCGAGTACTGAATCTGAGAAAGCCAGCAGCTTCTGACACTAATATTGATTACTCCTGATCAAGTACTGAATCTGAGAAAGCCAGCAGCTCCTGACACTAATATTGATTACTCCTGATCGAGTACTGAATCTGAGAAAGCCAGCAGCTTATGACACTAATATTGATTACTCTTGATCGAGTACTGAATCTGAGAAAGCCCAGCAGCTTCTGACACTAATATTGATTACTCCTGATCAAGTACTGAATCTGAGAAAGCCAGCAGCTCCTGACACTAATATTGATTACTCCTGATCGAGTACTGAATCTGAGAAAGCCAGCAGCTTATGACACTAATATTGAGTACTCTTGATCGAGTACTAAATCTGAGAAAGCCCAGCAGCTTCTGACACTAATATTGATTACTCCTGATCAAGTACTGAATCTGAGAAAGACAGCAGGTTCTGACACAAATATTGATTACTCCTGATCGAGTACTGAATCTGAGAAAGCCTGCAGCTTCTGACACTAATATTGATTACTCCTGATCGAGTACTGAATCTGTGAAAGCCAGCAGCTTCTGACACTAATATTGATTACTCCTGATCGAGTACTGAATCTGAGAAAGCCAGCAGCTTCTGACATTAATATTGATTACTCCTGATCGAGTACTGAATCTGAGAAAGCCAGCAGGTTCTGACACTAATATTGATTACTCCTGATCGAGTACTGAATCTGAGAAAGCCAGCAGGTTCTGACATTAATATTGATTACTCCTAATCGAGTACTGAATCTGAGAAAGCCAGCAGGTTCTGACATTAATATTGATTACTCCTGATCGAGTACTGAATCTGAGAAAGCCAGCAGGTTCTGACACTAATATTGATTACTCCTGATCGAGTACTGAATCTGAGAAAGCCAGCAGGTTCTGACATTAATATTGATTACTCCTGATCGAGTACTGAATCTGAGAAAGCCAGCAGGTTCTGACATTAATATTGATTACTCCTGATCGAGTACTGAATCTGAGAAAGCCAGCAGCTTCTGACATTAATATTGATTACTCCTGATCGAGTACTGAATCTGAGAGAACCAGCAGCTTCTGACACTAATATTGATTACTCCTGATTGAGTACTGATTCTGAGAAAGCCAGCAGGTTCTGACAAAAATATTGATTACTCCTGATCGAGTACTGAATCTGAGAAAGCCAGCAGCTTCTGACATTAATATTGCTACTCCTGATCGAGTACTGAATCTGAAAAAGAAAGCAGGTTCTGACACTAATATTGATTATTCCTGATCGAGTACTGAATCTGAGAAAGCCAGCGGCTTATGACACTAATATTGATTACTCCTGATCGAGTACTGAATCTGAGAAAGCCAGCAGCTTCTGACACTAATATTGATTACTCCTGATCGAGTACTGAATCTGAGAAAGCCAGCAGCTTCTGACACTAATATTGATTACTCCTGATCAAGTACTGAATCTGAGAAAGCCAGCAGCTCCTGACACTAATATTGATTACTCCTGATCGAGTACTGAATCTGAGAAAGCCAGCAGCTTATGACACTAATATTGATTACTCTTGATCGAGTACTGAATCTGAGAAAGCCCAGCAGCTTCTGACACTAATATTGATTACTCCTGATCAAGTACTGAATCTGAGAAAGCCAGCAGCTCCTGACACTAATATTGATTACTCCTGATCGAGTACTGAATCTGAGAAAGCCAGCAGCTTATGACACTAATATTGATTACTCTTGATCGAGTACTAAATCTGAGAAAGCCCAGCAGCTTCTGACACTAATATTGATTACTCCTGATCAAGTACTGAATCTGAGAAAGACAGCAGGTTCTGACACAAATATTGATTACTCCTGATCGAGTACTGAATCTGAGAAAGCCTGCAGCTTCTGACACTAATATTGATTACTCCTGATCGAGTACTGAATCTGTGAAAGCCAGCAGCTTCTGACACTAATATTGATTACTCCTGATCGAGTACTGAATCTGAGAAAGCCAGCAGGTTCTGACATTAATATTGATTACTCCTGATCGAGTACTGAATCTGAGAAAGCCAGCAGGTTCTGACACTAATATTGATTACTCCTGATCGAGTACTGAATCTGAGAAAGCCAGCAGGTTCTGACATTAATATTGATTACTCCTGATCGAGTACTGAATCTGAGAAAGCCCAGCAGCTTCTGACACTAAAACAGGCCATTGAGATCATTAAGTCTGAGAGCTGTAAGAAATTGGGATCTTTAATTAGCACGTATTTCCTGCATTTTATGAGATTAGCTAAAGAGCATTGATTGTCTCTCTAGAAAGAGGATGTTGAGCTGATAGAATGGCTTCTTCTGAACCCTCTTATCTATGCAAATGTTCAGGTAGGGCCAGGATATGACCCTCAGCGAGGTCTAAACTGAAAAGCTCACCTCCAGCAGGGTGACATACAAAGGGCTGGTAATTATCCTGACATTATGGGTACCTGTCCTGTATCAATTGATCAGAATAGTTAGATAGATCTGGGTAAACTGCCAGACCCCGAGAAAGAGTATGTATATTGGTGTCACACTGGTGGGAGAGGGCTGCTGAGGTGATGGTGAGGTGGGAGTGCTCATTGGGCAGCTGCCTTCTTCAGGTGGAAAATGGAGCAGAGCAGGAGGAGGAATATCGAAACATTGAGGGAAGAGTTTCCTGACACTTTGACTAGAGAGCGGAAAACTGTAATCGCAAGCTGTTATGGGCTGTATACTTCTTCTGTCCAATTAGTTACTGTATCATGTCTAAATCGTTGTTTCTTAATTAATTTAATAAATCATCTTAAAATTACTAATGGTCAACTGTCCATTGAGGTATCTGTGGTTCTTCAGAAGAAGCCCAAAATCTTACAACTGAGTCTCTTCCTCACTCCCCACACCTTCTCAATAATCACCCAAACAAACCAAATCTAATCCCACTCTCCTACACACTCCCCACACCCTCTCAATAATCTCCCATACCCAACCACTCTAATCCCACTCTCCTACTCACTCCCCACACCCTCTCAATAATCTCCCATACCCACCCACTCTAATCCCACTCTCCAACTCACTCCCCACACCCTCTCAATAATCTCCCATTACCCCAACTCTAATCCCACTCACTTAATCACTCCCAACACCCTCTCAATAATCTCCCATGACCACCCACTCTAATCCCAATCTCCTACACACTCCCCACACCCTCTCAATAATCTCCCATACCGACCCACTCTAATCCCACAATCCTACTCACTCCCCACAACCTATCAATAATCTCCCATACGCATCCACACTACTCCCACTCTCCTACTCACTCCCCATGCCCTCCCAATAATCTCCAATACCCACCCACTCTAATCCCACTCTCCTACTCACTCCCCACACCCTCTCAATAATCTCCCATACCCACCCACTCTAATCCCACTCTCCTACTCGCTCCCCACACCTTCTCAATAATCTCCCATACCCCAACTCTAACCTCACTCTCCTACTCATTCCCCACACCCTCTCAATAATCTCCTATACCAACCCACTCTAATCCCACTCTCCTACTCACTCCCCACAGCATCTCAATAATCTCCCATACCCACCCACTCTAACCCCATTCACCTACTCAGCCCGGCTAGCCTCTCAATAATCTCCCATTACCCCAACTCTAATTCCACTCTCCTACTCACTACCCACACCCTCTCAATAATCTCCCATACCCACCCACTCTAAGCCCACTCTCCTACTCACCCCCCACACACTCTCAATAATTTCCCATACACACCCACTCACCTACTCACTCCCCACCACCTCTCAATAATCGCCCATACCCACCCACTCTAATCCCACTCACCTACTCACTCCCCACACACTCTCAATAATCTACCATACCCACCCACTCTAATCCCACTCTCCTACTCACTCCCCACACACTCTCAATAATCTCCCATACCCACCCACTCTAATCCCACTCTCCAACTCACTCCCCACACCCTCTCAATATTCTCCCATACCCACCCACTCTAAACCCACTCTCCTACTCAATCCCCACACACTCTCAATAATCTCCCATACCCACCCACTCTAATCCAACGCTCCTACTAACTCCCCACACCCTCTCAATAATCTACCATACCCACCCACTCGAATCCCACTCTCCTATTAACTCCCCACACCCTCTCAATAATCTCCCATACCCACTCACTGTAATCCCACTCTCCTACTCACTCCCCACACCCACTTAATAATCTCCCATACCTACCCACTCTAATCCCACTCTCCTACTCACTCCCCACACCCTCTTAATAATCTCCCATACCCACCCACTCTAATGCCACTCTCCTACTCACTCCTCACACCCTCTCAATAATCTCCCATTACCCCAACTCTAATCCCACTCTCCTACTCACTCCCCACACCCTCTCAATAATCTCCCATTACCCCAACGCTAATCCCACTCTCCTACTCAATCCCCACACCTTCTCAATAATCTCCCATACCCCGCCACTCTAATCCCATTCTCCTACTCACTCCCCACACCCTCTCAATAATCTCCCATACCCCAACTCTAACCTCACTCTCCTACTCACTCCCCACACCCTCTCATTAATCTCCCATACCCACCTACTCTATTCCCACTCTCCAACTCACCCCCCAAACCCTCTCAATAATCTCGCATACCCAACCACTCTAATCCCATTCTCCTACTCACTTCCCACACACTCTCACTAATCTCCCATACCGACCCACTCTAAACCCACTATCCTACTGACTCCGCACACCCTCTCAATAATTGCCAATACCCACCCACTCTAATCCCACTCTCCTACTCACTCCCCACACACGCTCAATAATCTCCCATACCCACCTACTCTAATCCCACTCTCCTACTCACCCCCCACACACTCTCAATAATCTCCCATACACACCCACTCACCTACTCACTCCCCACCCCCTCTCAATAATCGCCAATACCCACCCACTCTAATCCCACTCTCCTACTCACTCCCCACACACGCTCAATAATCTCCCATACCCACCCACTCTAATCCCACTCTCCGACTAACTACCCACACCCTCTCAATAATCTCCCATACCCACCCACTCTAACCCCATTCTCCTACTCAGCCCCCACACCCTCTCAATATTCTCCCATTACCCGAACTCTAATCTCACTCTGCAACTCACTCCCCATACCCTCTCAATAATCTCCCATACCCACCCACTCTAATCCCACTCTCCTACTCACTCCCCATACCCTCTCAATAATCTCCCATTACCACAACTCTAATCCCACTCTCCTACTCACTCCCCACACCCTCTCAATAATCTCCCATACCCACCCACACTAATCCCACTCTCCTACTCACTCCCCATACCCTCCCAATAATCTCCCATACCCACCCACTCTAATCCCACTCTCCTACTCACTCCCCACACCCTCTCAATAATCTCCCATACCCACCCACTCTAATCCCACTCTCCTACTCACTCCCCACACCCTCTCAATAATCTCCCATACCCACCCACTCTAATCCCACTCTCCTACTCACACCCCACACACTCTTAATAATATCAAATACCCACCCACTCTAATCCCACTCTCCTACTCACTCCCCACACACTCTCAATAATATCTCATACCCACCCACTCTAATCCAACTCTCCTACTCACTCCGCACACACTCTCAATAATCTCCCATACCCACCCACTCTAATCCCACTCTCCTACTCACTCCCCACACCCTCTCAATAATCTCCCATACCCACCCACTCTAACCCCATTCTCCTACTCAGCCCCCATACCCTCTCAATAATCTCCCATTACCCCAACTCTAACCCCACTCACTTAATCACTCCCCACACCCTCTCAATAATCTCCCATACCCACCCACTCTAACCCCATTCTCCTACTCAGCCCCTACTCCCTCTCAATAATCTCCCATTACCCCAACTCTAACCCCACTCACTTAATCACTCCCCACACCCTCTCAATAATCTCCCATACCCACCCACTCTAATCCCACTCTCCAACTCACTCCCCACACCCTCTCAATAATCTCCCATACCCTCCCAGTCAAACCACATTCTCCTACTCAGTCCCCATACCCTCTGAATAATCTCCCATTACCCCAACTCTAACCCAACTCACTTAATCACTCCCCACGCCCTCTCAATAATCTCACATACTCACCAACTCTAACCCCACTCTCCTACTCACTCCCCATACCCTCTCAATAATCTCCCATACCCACCTACTCTAATCCCACTCTACTACTCACTCCCCACACACTCTCAATAATCTCCCGTTACCCCAATTCTAATCCCACTATCCTACTCACTCCCCACACACACTCAATAATCTCCCATGCCCACACACTCTAATCACACTCTCCTACTCACTCCCCACACACTCTCAATAATCTCCCATTACCATAACTCTAATCCCACTATCCTACTCATTCCCCATACCCTCTCAATAATCTCCCATTACCCCAACTCTAATCCCACTCTCCTACTCACTCCCCACACCCTCTCAATAATCTCCCATACCCCAACTCTAACCTCACTCTCCAACTCACACCCCTCACCCTCTCAATAATCTCCCATACCCACCCACTCTAATCCCACTCTCCTACTCAATCCCCACACCCTCTCAATAATCTCCTATACCCACCCACTCTAATCCCATTCTCCTACTCACTTCCCACACACTCTCACTAATCTCCCATACCCACCCACTCTAACCCCATTCTCCTACTTACTCCCCACACCCTCTAAATAATCTCCCATACCCACCCACTCTAATCCCACTCTCCAACTCACTCCCCACCCTCTCTCAATAATCTCCCATTACCCCAACTCTAATCCCACTCTCCTACTCACTCCCCACACCCTCTCAATAATCTCCCATACCCACCCACACTAATCCCTCTCTCCTACTCACTCCCCATACCCTCCCAATAATCTCCCATACCCACCCACTATAATCCCACTATCCTACTCACTCCCCACACCCTCTTAATAATCTCCCATACCCACCCACTCTAAACCCACTCTCCTACTCACTCCCCACACCCTCTCAATAATCTCCCATACCCACCCAATCTAATCGCACTCTCCTACTCACTCCCCAAACCCTCTCAATAATATCCCATGCCCACCAACTCTAATCACACTCTACTACTCACTCCCCACACTCTCTCAATAATCTCCCATACCCACGCACTCTCATCCCACTTTCCTACTCACTCCCCGCACCCTCTCAATAATCTCCGTTACCCACCCACTCTAACCTCATTCTCCTACTCAGCCCCATACCCTCTCAATAATCTCCCATTACCCCAACTCTAACCCCACTCACTTAATCACTCCCCACACCCTCTCAATAATCTCCCATACCTACCCACTCTAACCACACTCTCCTACTCACTCCCCATACCCTTTCAATAATCTCCCATACCCACCAACTCTAATCCCACTTCCCTATTCACCCCGCACACTCTCAATAATCTCCCATACCCACCCACTCACCTACTCACTCCCCACACCCTTTCAATAATCTCCCATACCCACCCACTCTAATCCCACTCCTACTCACTCCGCACTTCCTCTCAATAATCTCCCATTACCCCAACTCTAACCCCATTCTCCAACTCACTCCCCACACACTCTCAATAATCTCCCATACCCACCCACTCTAATCCCACTCACCTACTCACTCCCCACACACTCTCAATAATCTCCCATACCCACCCACTCTAATCCCACTCTCCTACTCACTCCCCACACCCTCTCAATAATCTCCCATACCCACCAACTCTAATCCTACTCTCCTACTCACTCCCCCATACCCTCTCAATAATCTCCCATACCCACCCACTCTAATCCAACTCTCCTACTTACTCCCCACACCCTCTCAATAATCTCCCATTACCCAACTCTAATCCCACTCTCCTACTCACTCCCCACACCCTCTCAATAATCTCCCATACACAAACTCTAACCTCACTCTCCGACTCACTCCCCACACCCTCTCAATAATCTCCCATACCCACCCACTATAACCCCATTCTCCTACTCAGCCCACACACCCTCTCAATAATCTCCCATTACCCAACTCTAATCCCACTCTCCTACTCACTCCCCACACCCTCTCAATTATCTCCCATACCCACCTACTCTAATCCCACTTTCCTACTCACTCCACACACCCTCTCAATAATCGCCCATACCCACCAACTCTAATCCCACTCACCTACTCACTCCCCACACATTCTCAATAATCTCCCATACCCACCAACTCAAATCCCACTCTCCTACTCACTCCCATACCCTCTCAATAATCTCCAATTACCCCAACTCTAATCCCACTCTCCTACTAACTCCCCGCACACTCTCAATAATCTCCCATACCCACCCACTCTAATCCCACTCTCCTACTCCCCACACCCTCTCAATAATCTCCCATTACCCCAACTCTAAT